>NW_028280840.1:660000-852500 GCF_059751285.1 Brachycentrus maculatus
CACAACATCGATGATAAAAAATAATTAATTTAAACATTTGCATGTTGCATTCCCTCCTGTAAAAACTTTTTATTTCATTTTTCTACCGCGCAAATATGTACTTATTAGGCCAAACCACGTATAACCAAGACCTTAACAGTGATGGCGGTCAGGAGAGCAAAAAATCTTATGTAATGATTAATTTATAACTATCTATCCGGAAACATCAAGATCACCGTATCACTGAGAGAACGCAAATAGTCAATCGTCACGGATGACCAAGCATCTAAGAAACGGAATGGCTTGGGACTTGTGTTAGTACGACGCGGATCACTCTGTTATTCTGTTATTCGCCTCCATATAAAAGCCTCCCGAAGCTGTGGAGTACCATTCTCCTTAAGTACTTCAATAGAGTCCCGTCGAGACATAGTTAGTCTTCAGCTCTCCACAAATCCTTTGTCCATTCAGTTGTTCCGAGTGAAGTTTTAAATTATCGATTCGGTGAACACGATACAACCCCAAGATGGAAAGTGAGCAGTTTCGTGAATTCGGAAAAGCTGCAGTGGACTATATTGCAGATTATATGGATAGCCTAAGAGACAGGTATTTTAAACAAATATTTTATTCAAATAATCTAAATTATAATTCAATAATAAATGTGATTATATTGCGTTCAAAAAATATATTTATAAAAAAACATCGAATTTATTATATTAATAAGAAAATAATATACTAAGAATAAACATTTGTTACTTTATTTTCTTACACATACAATATGTAAACATATGTTTTTTAAAAAAAAATATTTCATTCTACGGAAAACGATTCCTTACAAAGACATAATTAACACAATGTAAATTTAATAAACTGTAATAATTTATATTAGAAATAAAAATACTTTTCACGAAATTTCTCTACGTAATTACAATTTCCTTTTGATTCCATTGTGCATTATTTACTGTTTTATATAAATAAACAAGTTTTTAATTTACCATGAGATGATGCAGCCAATATGAAATGAAATAATAATGTGAATTCTCATGGAAAAACAAATTTTATTTTTTTCATCATATCCAGAACTTTAGAAAATGAAATATGATTTTTTACCAAAAATTTAATCTTATTTGATAAATTTTCTACCTGATTATATAGAGTAAAACAAAACTTACCTTTAAATAAGTTTTAATGTTCAATGTAAACTGATTGTTTGAAGGCCCGTACTACCATCTGTGCAACCAGGATATATGAAGGATCTATTACCAGACGAAGTTCCAGAAGAGCCTGAATCTTGGCAGGACTTTATGAAAGATATGGATAGAGTCATCATGCCAGGGGTGCGTCATTTAAAATAATACATTTGGTCATATGAACGGAGTTATAATATTTTATTGTAAACTTTGTTTATTTAATAATTGTTTAAAATTAAAATACCTTCATCGAAATACCTACATACATTTTTTTGTTTGAAAAAAATAGATTCAAAAAATTAGCTGGACACTTAATAAAACGGATTTATTATCATAAAAACCATAACAATGTATATAATTACTCAACAGCTTAATCACCAGTAACTAGGATTTATCGTTCGTGTTGAGATTGCTCAATAATTATTTTATAATCTTATTATTTTATACACAGAACAGAAACAATGCAAATAATAAAATAATGAAATATCCGTTCTCGATACTTTAATACTAGTTTTTAATTTTAATCACGGTCTTTATCACGAATCGTCTTAATATTTCAGTTTTGTATGCGAATTGTTTATTATGTAAATTTAATTGTTATAATAGAGACTCATAATAGTTTTTATCCGTTTCTGTCAAGAAAATTAAGGCACATCAAATTATGCATTATTTTTTACAAATTTTTTTAGTAATATGGCTAATTTGACCATATTTACATCACTCTTGAAATGGTGACGTGATAATTAATAAGTAAATAGGAACAATTTTTGTTTATTCAGAGTAACGCTGTATTACATAGCACCAAAACCAGTAATGTTTGTATTATTTTGCCGTTATTAATAATCATTGAATGTTTTCCAGATGACACACTGGCACTCTCCTCAGTTCCATGCATTCTACCCCACAGCTAATAGTTATCCAGGCATAGTGGGAGAAATGCTCAGCGCTGGACTTGGAACGATAGGATTTAGTTGGGTCAGTTGCTAAAAAAATACTTTTTTTTAAATATTTTTTTTTTATTTTGATTTCAATGAGGGAAATAATTCCCTCATTGAAATCAAAATAACAATTAAAAATATTTTTTAATCATGAGGAATGTTTATTTTTTTTTTCCTGTTTCAATCGTAATATTAGTAAGACTAATTAAAACCTAAATATTTTTCTCATTCGCCTTTTTCTTTAATATTTGTGAATTCATTTTCATGTGTTTTGTTCTTCAAATTAAGATTTCATAGTGCATTTTTTTTAATTGTGATATAATTTCGTTTTATTGTGTAATAATCATTGTTAAACTTATACTTACGTTACAGATTTCTGGGCCCGCGTGTACTGAATTAGAAGTAGAAATGATGAATTGGTTGGGAAAGTTGCTGGACTTGCCTAAAGATTTTCTGAACTGCTCTGATGGACCAGGAGGTGGAATTATTCAAGTAAATGCTGCTTTTTGTGTAAATATGGACAAACCTTTTTTTCCATGAAAACCAAAGTTAATCTAATCACCTTGTTATTTTTAGGGTTCTGCCAGTGAAAGTACACTCGTTGGACTTCTTGCTGCAAAGGAAAGAACAATAAATCGTCTTAAATTGGATAACCCAGATATTGACGTTGGTCTTGTCAGATCGAAGTTAGTAGCATACACATCCGAGGACTCCAATTCTTCAGTCGAAAAGGCGGGTTTGCTAGCGGATGTTCCAATGCGACTCCTTCCTACCGATGATGGTTGCAGGCTGAGAGGAGATACCCTGGAGAAAGCAATGGAAGAGGATATTAAAAAAGGACTTATACCGTGTTACGTCGTCGTCAATCTGGGAACAACGGGTACTTGCGCTTTTGACTGTCTGGAAGAAATTGTCCCAGTTTGTCAAGAAAAAGGCGTTTGGCTGCATATTGATGCTGCGTACGCAGGAGCAGCATTTATATGTCCAGAATACAGACACCTGATGGCTGGCGTAGAGCATGCTGACTCGTTTAATTTTAATCCTCACAAATGGATGCTGGTGAACTTTGATTGCTCGGCGATGTGGGTAAAAGATGCAAACTATCTCGTTGACGCGTTTGACGTGCAGAGGGTTTACTTGAAAGATAATCAGT
This sequence comes from Brachycentrus maculatus, assembly GCF_059751285.1. NCBI lineage: Eukaryota > Metazoa > Arthropoda > Insecta > Trichoptera > Brachycentridae > Brachycentrus > Brachycentrus maculatus. The sequence goes on from NW_028280840.1 coordinate 663,258, forward strand.
CCCAAAAAATGCCAGACTATAGGCATTGGCAGATTCCTCTCGGTCGCAGATTCCGTTCCCTCAAATTATGGGCAGTACTGAGATTGTACGGTGCCACCGGACTGCGAAATCACATCAGGAAGCAGATATCTTTAGCTGAAAGCTTCGCGTCTCTAGTAATCAAGGATGACAGATTTGAAATAATAACTGTCAGTATGGGATTGGTCTGCTTCCGACTCAAAGGAGACAATAGCTTGTCGAAGGCTTTAGTCGATAAGTTAATGGAAAGAAAGAACATTTTCGTTGTGTCCTGCCATTACAAAACTAAATTTATAATTCGTTTTGTCGTTTGTAGTCGACTTTGCGAACTGTCGGATATAGAACTGGCGTGGAATGAAATACAATCTCAAGTTGAACCCAAGTTATCCTTGCCTAAAAATGCAGAAAATGGAATTTTAGAGAAGATGGATACTTCTGATAAATTCCAGCCAACTAACGGACTCGCCTGCAGCAAAATTATTGAGAAATCAAAGTAAAGAGATGGCTTACTGAAGAACATAATCTTTTGTGTTAATTTGCGAATTCATATGTTTACTTTTAAATATATTCATTTTTATTACTATAATATAAGTATACGTTGTTATACAAAAAAAAATAAACGAGGAAGTTAATGACCATGGCTTTATAATTATGTATATAACAAAATGATAAATATAATACATATGACAATTGATTTATGAAATGTTTTTCAATTATGACTTTAATTCATAATAATTTAGTAGGTTAATTTTTTTACTTATACCTAATCTGTCACACAATGAATCCTTGAAAATTTTATTTGATTGTCATTAAATTAATAAATTGGAATAAAATATTGAATAATTTCAAATCATAACGCGTTATTAAAAATTAACGTTGATTGTTTCTTTAAATAATATACAGACTTTAAACTGCATTATACGCTAGCTCGGATTTTACATAAAACTTAATCCAAGGATTTAAACCATGCATGGAAAAAAATACCTCCACTTCTTTTTATTTCAATATTCAGATAATGTTTTTTTTAAACGCATCGATTTTAATGAATTTATACACGATGATTGTGAAAGTGATAAGAATGATTTTTTTTTTAAATTCTCTTCGTTACTGAACAAAAAGCGTTAGTTGTATTAATAAATTATCAATTTCCAATTCAAAATTAACAGCAATCGGTGCAAAACAAATTAGTTAGTTTTTTGTTTATTTTATTAAATTTAAGATGCAATTTGAAAGGCTGTCGCAATTTTTTATAAGAAGTGTATTCAAGCACTAAAATACAAGCATCAGTCGCTATGTTAATTGGAAAACTTACATATACACGGCCAAATGAGATAAATATAAAAATCAAATGTTTTAATCTTCAGTTATATCAATATGGTATGTTTACTTCCCTCTGCGTGCTCTATAGTCTTCAATTGTATTATAAAAGATACATTTTTTTTCTAAAGTGTTTTATTTTTTTTAAACTTTTTAGTAAAAACATAGAAATATTTGTGTTTTTATTATTAACGCAAATATTTAAATTTCATACTATTTATGTGAGCCTAAGCGGCTCATTAATAGAAATAGGTATCAAATTATGGTAGAGTGGGTTCGAACCGAGAAACTCTGACTTAAGAGTCCGCGACATAAACCACGGGACCACAACCCGACACAAAACATGTATTTGCTTACACAATACTTCCTTTGTTATACTGTTTTCAGATAAAACTGAGTGGCATGTTTTTCAAAATAAGAAAGCTGTAGTAAAGTGGGAGTCGATCCTGGAGTTTTTGATTCACAGTCCTCGACACCAACGTCAGAACCACAACCCGAGAGTTAATTAACGAAATCCAATCCTTAAAAAAAATATTTTTCAGTTTCTTCTGATTTTTTTGAAAACACTTGTTTTTTACCACTTCAGTTATATTTATTTTAGCGTCTAGTTTCGGAAGCTACATTCATCTAAACCGATTCATCTGCAATAGCGCTATATTTTATTTTATTGTACCTATTATCCGGACTATTGGAAAACCCGACAATTCGAAGCGGGAATTCGTGAGGTATTCCCCGTATTCCTGTACAATCAATCAAATAATGTATTATTCATACATATTTTGTCGGATTAATTCGTAAAGTGTAACTCCATCCGGGCTTTCACTCCAGAAAAACGTAAATACATGATTACGTTCATAATATAAGTATTTACGCTCTTCCGAAAAGTAAACCCGAATGAAGTGGATTATAACCGCACAAACTGACATCTATGATTGTTAGACAAAGCTTGGTATCCATTGGCGATGTCAACATTCATGTACTAGAGTGACATCTATCGGGGAAATATTTTATTTTTATCAAAGACTACAACCGGATACAAGAAGTTCATTACAAGCTTATTTCTAAAATAGTACCTCGTTTGAAGTGAAAGCTTTTGGTTTTGGCCGTTAGACTGTCGTTTAGTTGATTTTATTGCAAACTTTTTATTCATGCCCAAATCGGGATAACGAGTGTTTTGCCGAAAATTTTCACTCACGAATTATATGAAATTATAGTAACTTCAAATATAAAGAGTAAATCCACTCACAAATAGGTATAGGCTATAAAACATACAAAGTTGAATCCTAAGTAGGGTCATGATAAGCGGTGTTGTATAAGCCGTAAATAGATTTCAGAGTTACTTGGACGTTAGGTTATTCAAAAATGCTAACTTTAAAAACATTTTTTTATGAACATCAATAAATGGATTTTTTAAAATGAATCTAAATGAATGTGACACGGGATTTTTTTTATTTACTGCGCAGTCAAAATCTGATGATAAATTTCTTACATTATTTTTTGACATCTCATCAAAGATGAAGAAGAATATGGAAGTCTGGGCATTTACGGGGCTGACGACCGTCATAGGCTGGTTTAACACACTTTACACATGTGTAACATTCACCAATTCTACCCATTATTGACAACCACACTACTCAAATTCTTGGAAGTTCTATATGTGAACCAATTTCGAAACATTGTTCTTGAATCACTTCACTAGAGACATCTATTGGTGAAATGAACTGGTCAAATTATGAGCTAAAATAATAAAAATGAATGTGATATTATATTATTCTTCATCTTTGATGAGATGGCAAATAATAATATGAAAATAACTCCTATAATTGGAGATAATCCAGATTTGTGAACAAGTATTTGGACATACTCAAAATGTTTTAAATAAATTTCTCAAACAAAATAATTAGTTTTTCCTAAACTACTACGTGTACCTCGTGATAAAAAAAAAGTTGCTGTATGTCAAGGAACAGATTATTAATTTAGAAGGTCAAAAATTTTATTTTGCACAGTATCAAAAAAATAGGTGCCTAATTACGTAATGTAATGTGGGAATAAGGACAGATCATGTAACGTCGCCTGGGATAGTGATAATTCGCCTGGGCGCTAAATTCAACCTCTTCCCCAACCCTGGCAATATTTTCAATTTATTTTGTTTAGCAATAGTGGAAACTTTAAATAAATCGTGTATATTAATTGATAAAGAAGAAAAGAAAAAAAATCCAGAATTTCTGTCATTTCCAATAACTAAGGCGCGATAATCGATAACCCGTAACTTAATTTTTTGAGACGTAATTGAATTTTTACATGAAGTACCGTTTTTGTATTAAAAAAATTATGTTTTTGTCGAAATAAATACATGATTCTGAAAGGAATGGCATATTGAGAGGTAAAGGGTGGTTAAAAAAAATTTATACAAAATATTTTTTCAATATGTATTCCAAAAAAAAAATCGAATTCAAAATATATTCTAAGAAAAAATTGTTTGCGAACAACACGTGTGGCTTGCGCAGCCGGTCGTCTACTGAATTGTATGTCAGAGAGTTCATCCTTTAGGGGTTAAAAATTAATATTTGATTACACATTAGTTTTGAATAAGGGCAAACAAACAAATCATATGAACTAATATGTATGTGCGAACATATTATATTTAAACAATTAAATTCATCTATAAGAAAACCTAACAAAATAAATCTTTTTAACCATTTGATAATTCATGGAAAACCAACTTGTATTTAGATTTTTAGTTTGTTATTGTTTTGGGAAAAAAAATCTTATTATAACATTTTTTTTAAATCTTATTGAAACCTTCGATAATAATTTTTAGTATTTTGATTTATTTTAAGTATTTTATGAGCATTTTCTTGTATTTCTGCATCGAAATAAGGTGGTTTTATGTGATGGGGAAAATTTTAAATCACATTAACCTACGTTAAAGAGAATGGCGATAATATTAGTTACTTTCCAGACAGACTTATATCAATCAGCCATACTTCCAAATCTTTTGAATACTACCCACACGTGAAAAGGATCCTATACCATTGCACATATACAAGATTCAAAAATTCAATTCAAGTCAGCCAAATGCAAGCAGTAAGAGTGTAGGAACCTCCCATCCCTCGGCCGCAGCAGTACAGTAATAAATCATGGATCTCCTATTCACGATGATATAGCAGAGTAGGATCCTCGCATCCAGCGACCGCAGCGGTATAGAAACAAAGAGTGTTTCTCCTATTCATGAAGATGTAGCAGTGTTGGAAGTTCGCATCCCGCGGCTGCATCAATACAGCAAAAAATATTGTTTCTCCTATTCATAGTGATGTAGCAGTGTAGAAGCTTCGGCTCACGAGGCCTCAGCAGTACAGCAATAAAGAAAGTTTTTTCTATGCATGATGATGTCCGCCTCCATAATGTAATAAGTCAGCACGCTTGGCTACCGTTCTGGAGGTCCCGGATCCGATTCCCAGGGAGAGGGGTCGAGTAAATTTAAGTGATTTTTTCACTCTAATATTTATTCAATATACTTACCCTGACTGGTACCTGAAGCGGAGGGGTGATCACCTTTTCTTAATGTGTTAACGATCAAGATAACACTGCGTTTATTTGATGCAGTGCCCTATGCACCATTGGGTGCGGATAAGGGTTAGAAGAATGATGGTGTAGGGGAGTATCCCGCGGCCATGCAGCATTAAATAATGTTTCTCCTACTCATGATGATGTAGCAGAGTAGGAGCGTCGCATCCCGCGGCCGCAGCAATACAGCAATAAAGATTGTTTCTCCTATTCACGATGATGTAGCAGAGTAGCACGTGTAAGTACCTACTCCAGCACCAAAATATTACTGTGCGGCCGGAAAGATTACGTGAAAGTTACACGAAAGCGACCTAATATAACGTGGACAAACCCAAATGAGCCTTCATTCGCTTTTACGGACGCGCAGTGTGAAGTGACATCTCTCCTGCAGATTAGCAACTCTCGCACGCCCATCCCTATCCTTGCCGCTATGGATAGCGAACAGTTTCGGGAATTCGGGAGAGCCGCAGTGGATTATATAGTTGACTATTTGGAGAATGTGCGTGAACAGTAAGTACAGTGGATCATTAAACAGACCAACTACCCCTTAGTTAAATATTAACAAAAATGAGTAAATTAAATTCTTAACTTTTTCTTTGAAATAATTAATAGATTTATATTATCCACTGACACTTCGTGATGGAATTGCATTTTTAATTTATTATTAGATTAAAACCAATATTTTTAGCTTTTCCACTTTTTTATTTGACCAGCGACCGGGTTTCGTCGTTACCGACATCATCAGTCTGATGATGTCGGTAACGACGAAACCCGGTCGCTGGTCAAATAAAAAAGTGGAAAAGCTAAAAATATTGGTTTTAATCTAATAATAAATTTGAAATAATTTTCAATTATTTATATACTTTATTATAAAGATTGCTTATCGAGCTTAGTATTGTTTATCCGAAAGCGAAGAAGTTACCACGACATTATAAATTGAATAATAATTTTGTGGCTCTATCGTGGAATGCTATCCTAATAAGGATGAGCGTTTTTATTACGATTGCGTTCAGGTTATGCAAATATTTATTTTATCCTGAGATTTTTCCTTAAAGTTTATAAAATATTATTTTAGTATTTCTATTATAGAATAAGCTTGCTTTAAATCATTGTAAAATATTATTTATTTTTAAATATTTCATTGATTTGAATGTCAGTAATAACTTTTTGAAAAAAAATAACCATTACGGTTTTTTTTTTCAAAATTAGCTAACGATGTCTCCAAACATTTCGTCACCCATTTAATTATTTAGGTCAACGAATAAGAATCAGTAACAATGAAGATACATTATATAATATATTGTATAATTACTTCACGAAAACTTATTAATCATTATTTATTTTAAAACATTTTAATTTTATAAACGTATTATCATTGTTTTTTTTCTTTTTCAACATGGTTAATTAGTCTCATTGATATTTTAACATGTATAAAAAAAATATATGCTCAGCTCAAAACGCTTCATCATTAACGTTGAGATATCGATGAAGCTTCTAATTTAACTATGAGTTTGACTCCCCAGAAACACAGAATTTTTCAAATTTGGTTCAGAAAATATTATGGGTCTTTGGATTTATAAAAAAATCAAAATAAATACTCCTGACGACAACTTGATTTAAATTCAAACTAACATTAATGTAAAATAAATTTACAATTAAAAATACTACATACGTTGTAAAAAAAACTGATTCATCAATCTAAATACAATGATTTAATTTATGGTTTAACTACAGAGTGTTCATAATATCCCAGAGAAATAAATAATTTCAAAATACTAGTATTTCGTTCACAAAAAATAGTATTTTTCATTATTAGAAAAAACAGCTTTTGCAAAAGAAACTCGATTTTCAGATATCAATTGCTCCATTCATTTGTACTGAAGAATATTTTGGGAAACTGAATAATAAAAATGGGACTCGTAATATTTTCTACAAACCATGTTATTATGAAGCATAACAATTATTTGTTCATATTTTTAGACCGGTATTGCCATCAGTTCAACCAGGTTATATGAAGGACCTTATTCCTTCAGAGGCTCCAGAGGAACCAGAAACATGGCAGGACTTTATGAAGGATATGGACAGAGTCATCATGCCTGGGGTATTTTTTCATATAACATTATAAAATCATACATTTTTTATTTAAATTACGAAAACCATAACAAAATAAAGCACAATATCATTAAAATAATCAAGCATCTTTAAAAATGTGATCCGTTACTACGCGGGGTTATTATTTTTTTTCAATCATAAAATTAAATTACAAAAGAAATAATACAGATATCCCTATTTGTTTGTGCATGGTATAGTGTTTAAGAACAGGTTGTAGCAAGTATCATAACAGGTGTATATAAATTCAAATTCTTGTTACGTAACATCGTTCACGTAACTTTGGGCTTCTAATGTAAATGAATGGTTTGTATGTTACAGATGACCCACTGGCATTCACCTCAATTCCATGCATTTTACCCCACGGCTAACAGTTACCCCGCCGTAGTTGGGGAGCTTTTATGCGCTGGACTAGGCTGCGTTGGATTTAGCTGGGTATGTCGAAAAATATTCATATGTTATTTAAAAATACTTTTTTATTCAAAGCCTACCCTCTACTAAGGAAATAGGGTTTGAAAATAAATTTACTTATAAAAATCGTAATTTTTATTTTTATTTTTATTTTTCGAATTTAATTGTTATTGATTTTCTCGGCGTTCTACTTAACGTAATACTTAACATACTCGTAACAAGTCTTCTCAAACCAGACCCGGTTACCGGTTAGTGATCTTTTCAATATCAATCACTTTCACTGTACATAATGCTCGATTAAATTTATTCAGGAACTTGGAGCTTTTTTATTACTATTGAAACAAATATTTATAGGAATAAAATTTCAATGATTATTTCTTTCGAATTTTTATCGGTAGATATTAATTGTGCATATTTTTTTAATTAATGCAATGTAGTTCTTTCTTCATTATTTAAACTCCACCTAACATCACATTTGTTGACTTTCATAAATGATGCAATTTGCGTATATATTTCGTTGTTTATTACACAACCATTAAAAGCGGTCATCGAAAACTTCGGCATAAAAATACGATTAATAAACCTCACTTCCTTTGCTCTTTCACTTCCTTCGGATGCTTAAGACGTAATGTGATGCTTATTTAATTCTGACGTCAGTAATAAACCTCGTTCCGTGGAAAAAATTGACATGGACGTAGTCTAGTCTGTAATATGTGTACGTATACAACATGAGGTTTAAACAAACTGATTATAAAAACTTTTACACAAAATTCGGTATTATCACATAGATACACAAATCACAGAAATAAACACAGCATTTACAAGTCTTCAAAAAATAGGTAGATACTTACCACATAGCTGTAATCAGTTTTAATATTAAAAAAAAAACAAACTCAACCTCCTGATCGTCAAATGATCTCTACTAAACTTGTGGTTTGAACATTACCTTAAAATCTTAACATACTAATCGTGAAATCATCTCTTCTGAACTTATCGTTAGAACATTCCCTAAAAAGTTCAACCTACCAATCGTGAAATGATCTCTACTGAACTTGTAGTCAGAATATTCCCTAAAAAGCTCAACCTTCTCTAATCGTGAAATGATCTCTTCTAAACTTATCGTTACAACATTCCCGTGTGAAAAATTATTATAAATTCTTTATTCTATAGTGAACCAATCACTAAAAAAATATAGGTTTGCCAAATAAACCATTCTGTAGGTAAATACTCGTTTCATAAAGTTTGTAAAATGCAAGTCATTGCACGTCATTGCAAGTCATTTGAGCTCGTACAATAACACTTCATTAAGTTTTGTACGTGTAAAGTACACGAGTATATTATAACTATTTTCGCTCTTCACTGAACATCGTTTTATGCTTCATTGGTTACATTAGGCACGTACACAGGTTGAAAACACTTATGTTTAATATTATAGATTTCTCTCAAACCGCAAATACGAGTATAACACATGTCGTTAAACAGTAAAAATATTTTGTGTGGAAATCTTAGTTCTTAATATTAAATTTTTACAAACTTTGTACTCGTAATTTATCGAAGCTTTTAAGGAATTTGTAGCTCATTAAATAAATATCTTTTGCTTATACAGTATACTGATATATGTAAATAACATACGATCCTTTTTTCTTACTGTTGTGATATTGTATTTACATTATTAAGAACTGTTAATATTTTTTTCGGATTCTTAATAAATATTTATAATTTATCATAAACTAATAAAGTATAAAAATGAATGTAATACATTTATTTTCATAAAGGTATTACTTTTAATACATTCCGAGTACAATAGATAATCATTTGTATAAGTATGTTTATTGTGGTGTGCAAAAAATATCTATCCAGTTATTTTTTTTGCACGCATTCACAAATGGAAAGTAAAGATATTAAGAGCTCCTTTGTATTCAAAATATTAACAGTAAGATAGGGTGAAAAAATAATCAACATAATGTGGAAATCATTATGAAACACATTTAATTTTAAGATTATTTCCTTTTGATAAATTTTGCACGTGTAAATTAAATTGATCTATCAGTGTACTCCATTCATAAAGTTTTAAATTGAAGTAGCACTTACTTTATATACCATATAAATCAATACAGACCATCAGAAGTGCCTTGTCATTTTGTTACCGGAACTTTCCTTCTCGCAGAAGCAATGTAATAGTGCCTCAGGCGAGCACGTCTCGTCTGTCGCCCCAGAACTTTTATTTTCAAATGTAATACTTCGGTAATATTGTATAACGGATATTACAAAATAATCTCGACTCGCGAGATATATAGTTTTTATAATTATAGCGTGGCGGGAGATTTTAATCAACTTCGCGAAATAAGGATAAAAAAAATATGTGCCTTTGCGTAATAACTTTGTTGTCATCTGAAATTTCATAAATTAATTAATTTATACATGATGGTTTTACAGCTCTCCAGCCCCGCTTGCACAGAACTGGAGGTAGAAATGATGAACTGGTTGGGAAAATTGCTAAATTTACCAGAGGAATTTCTCAACTCGTCTGCTGGTCGTGGAGGAGGAATTATACAGGTTAACATTTATTTCAGTAAAATATCTGCAAAGGTCGGCTGTGGTCTCGTGATAATGTCGTAAACCTTGGATTATTCATATATCCGAGATTACGTGTCCTATTTTTAAAAAGTAGTAATTTTTTTACCATAAATATTATTGTTTCCTAACAAAAAATATTTGTTTGCTTAAAGAGATATCAATTTCGATTGAAATTTTGAATTTTGGTTCTCATTTAAATTCTAATTGTTTGGATCAATAAATGAAATAAGTAAAGATTAATTAATAAATAAAATAAAAACATCGTTGTAACCAATTTTCAGGGTTCAGCGAGCGAAAGTACGCTTGTGGGATTACTCGCTGCCAAGCAGAGATTAGTGACGCGTCTACAAACGGAAAATCCAAAAGTGGATGTGGATACCATCAGAACAAAGTTTGTCGCCTACACATCGGAAGACTCCAACTCCTCGGTAGAAAAAGCTGGTCTACTAGGAACAGTTCCTATGCGTCTCCTGCCCTCCGACGCCGACTGTAGACTCAGAGGGGAGACCTTAGAAAAGGCGATAGCCGAGGACAAGAAAAAAGGCCTCATCCCTTGTTACGTAGTGGCTACGTTGGGTACAACAGGAACCTGCGCTTTCGACCGAATAGACGAACTCGGCGTTATCTGCCAGAGAGAAGGTATTTGGATGCACATAGATGCAGCCTATGCCGGAGCAGCTTTCATCTGCCCGGAGTACAAATATCTCATGAACGGAGTACAGTACGCGGACTCCTTCAACTTCAACCCTCACAAGTGGATGCTGGTGAACGCCGACTGTTCGGCCTTTTGGGTGAAAGACTCTCACGACTTGATTAACGCGTTCGACGTTCAGAGAGCCTACTTGAAAGATAACGGATCAGAAAAGACACCCGACTATCGCCATTGGCAGATCTCTCTGGGTCGCCGCTTCAGGGCGCTCAAACTGTGGGCAGTGCTCCGGCTGTACGGAGCCTCCGGTATAAGACGTCACATCAGAAAGCACTGCTCCCTAGCCGACCATTTTAAATCGTTGGTATTAGCTGATAAGAGGTTTGAAATTGTCACTAATCCCATATTAGGCGTAGTTTGCTTTAGACTAAAAGGAAACGATACATTGACGAAAGCCCTTCTCAGCAGACTAATGGAAAGGAAAAATATTTTCTTAGTATCCTGTTCGTACAAAAAAGATTTCATTCTTCGATTCGTCGTTTGCAGTCAACTATGCGAGTTGCACGATATCGAATTCGCCTGGAAAGAAATACAAAGTCAGGCTACAACCATATTGGATATAGTTAGTGATGTAGAGATTCTCGGTACTCAGTTGGAGAAAATTGATATTTCTGATAAAGTCAATCCTATTAACGAATTCGTTATTGCATCGGCCGCAGAGGAAAAATCAAAATAAAAGGTTATTTCGTTTCGCAAACGTGTAAATAATGTGACCTAAGTTTATTATAAAATATGTTAAGATAATTTTTGTATTATATAGTATTAATAATAATTTATAATATAAAAAAATAAAAGTGAATGAATGATTTGAAAAAATAAATGAGCGATTGTTCTATTTTAGTTTAATATATTCTTAGTGAGAAAACATTTATTGTACTATACAATGTATGATGTTGGATTGTTTCCACATGTAGTAATAATGATAAATAAATAATAAACATTTTTAATTCTATGTAACTTGTGTTTTTCATCACAATCACGATTATGAATTTGAATATAGGTTCAGATATTTTTTTGAGGTTCGATTTGGCACTATTTAAAAGTTTAAATCCACATTTATTGTATTGTTTATTTCTGTACCTTCCTTATAAAACAATATATACGATAGTAAAATTACTGTTTTTCATAACATACGATCTCACTAAAATGCAACTGAAATTTAGAATTATTCATTTTCACAAAACCACAACAAAGTAATTAAATAACTTACGTACAATAATTTTAAACCACACATATAAATTATAAGAAACAAACCAAGAACCCATGATCAGTTTCCATTCCAGTGAATCTTAAAATATTTAGATATTCAAAATAAAATTTTCATGTTTTTTTTTTGCTGTTCTTAATTACATCGTTGACTCGAAAAAAAAATGGTAAATCACAATTTATACACTTACAAAAAAGCTATAAGTTTTTAACCTTTATCCGTATTTGTAGTTTAAATGCGTTTGTGCACTACACGGAATTTTACCGTCCGGCACTTCAGTTAGCGTGAGAAAACGATGATTGGCTTGTGGTTTTTTCCATCTTTCTTCAGAAAAGCTTTTGATCGGTGCGTGAACACGTTACGCGTAAATTCGATTACGCTAAACTGCTTTTATTTGAAAAAAACGGACTGCCGGACGGTAAAATTCCGTATAGTGCACAAGCGCACTAACGGTCAAAATAAATCGATGATTTTTACAACATTTATTTAATACCACCTAGACTGGTATAAGAAGCGCAAGACTCACCTTGCCGCTATGAAATTGATGATCAAGATAACACTGCGTTGATACGATGCAATAAATACCCTGTTCACAATTGGCTGCGGATAAGGGTTAGAAAAAGAAGATGAAATAATTTTTGCCAAAATTGTTTTAAATACGTATACTTAATATAGAATTTTGGAAATTTAATAATTTTGCTTAAAATATGAAATTAGTAATAAAAAGTCGATTACTAACCTGTTTACAGTATGAGTTGTCTAATAGATATTATATTAACTACAAATCCTTTCTTTCATTCAAACTTAGAATAATAGATCCTAATATAGAATAATCCTCTAAAAGTTACATTATAAAAATAATTATGGAAAAAATCAAAATGGTCCTCCTCGTTTGAAAAACTAAAATAATATAAAAACGAGTTTAAATAATTTTCACAGATATTCAAATGCATTTGATCATTAAAATATTAACGAAGCAAAAAAGTCCTATTATAATTAGAATTAATTTAATTGGAGTTTCTTCGAAAACCAACTTATTCTCACAATTTTATTGTAGTTACAATCATTAAAGTTTTTTCTCACACTAGCGACATCTACCGCTTCTAAACAAAACTTGGATATAGACACCAAAATGTTTTACCATGTAAACCTGTTTCATTAGTCAGCGCCATACGGTAATCTGCGGCGCCTGCTAAGAAAGTGTGTATGATGAAACTAATGACTTACGAATAAAAGGGCGCTAGATACAAATGGATCACTAATAGGTATTACAAATTGAAAAAGATTAAGATTTTTCTAATCCTATATTCGCAATTTGAAAATAAAAAACTAAGTACAAAGCCGGGTAAGCTAGAATCGAAGAAGTTTTGATTAAAGCCTTACATTTTTTCTAAAATTTCATTCGCGCTGTCGGCGACTTCCTTCCACGAATTTTCAATGTCTTCCTTCTCACTGAATCTAGAGCACACAGCCATACGCAGAAAATATGTACCCTTGATCTTGGAAGGTACAAGATAGATCTTCCCGCGCGCGTTAATCTTCTTATGGAGAGCTTCATTAATTTCGTTACCTCCTTTCAGCCTGAAGCAGACCAGTCCCATGATAACCTCCTCAAATACTTCGAAGCGATCGTCGGCCTTGCAGAGATCCTCGAACTGGTGAGCCAAGGCGATGTGCTTACGGATGTAAGCTTGGAGATTGGCCACTCCATACAGCCTGAGAACGAACCAAAGTTTCAGGGACCGAAACCTTCTACCAAAGGGAATTTGCCAATGACGATAATCAGGATAAGAACCTTGGTTATCATGCTTCAAATAGAGTGGAACTATACCATATGTATCCACTACCCAGCTAGGATCCTTAAACCACATAGTCGAACAGTCAAAGTTGACAAGCATCCACTTATGTGGGTTGAAGTTGAAAGAGTCGGCTGTCTCGATGCCCTTCATGAGATATCGATACTCGGGACAGATGAAGGCACAGCCGGCATATGCTGCATCCACGTGCATCCACAAACCTTCACGGTTAGCCACGGCTCCCAACTCATCCAAAGGGTCAAATGCGCAAGAGCTTGTAGTACCAAGAGTTGCAACCACCTAGAAAAGAAAAATACTGATACAAAATTTACGTTCAATGATCAGTATTTTCATTTAAAAAAATAAATGATCAGATCTCACATAAAAAGGAATGAGGCCGGCCTCCTTATCCTGACGTATAGCCTCCTGCAGTGTGGGTCCCCTCATCCTCCGCTTTTCGTCAGATTCCAAAAGACGTAACTTCACTCCTCCCAACAGTCCAGCGCGCTCAACCGAGGAATGGGCTTGATCTAATTAGATATGAGAATATGTTATAAGATATTTTAAAGCATTTTTTTTATTATAATTTTACAACCTTTTTCATCCAACCCTTATCTATAACCAAGGGGAATAGGGCACTACATATTGTTATCTTGATCTTTTATAACATGAAGGCAGTCCCGCGCTTAAGTCTATACTCGTAGTTATTTTAAATAAATATTTTAGTGATATTTTTAAAATCAATAAATGCAACAAAAAGAAGAAACATAACCCAATGCAGACAGACGCCATGGCTTAGTTGAGTAGTGGAAGACTGCAAAACTGGGGTCAAGGCTTCGATTCCCGTCAATTGTATAACAAATTGAATAAATAATAATTTTTAATTTTTCTGGGTGTTTACCATGTACTGTACTTGTAATATCGACCATCTCTATCTTTACTGTCCTACCTGCAGATAAACTCTACTGTAGTCTTTGGGTATTATTTTTTTTGAATACTAACCAGAACAGTATCCAACCAATTTTGTAACAACATCTTCATCCTTCCATCCAGGGTTGGCATCCTTAGCCTGCTTGAGTGCCTTGGCCTTGGCGCCCAGCAGTGCCACGAGGGTGGCCTCGCTGGCCGTGCCCTGGATGACTCCTCCCCCGCGGCCCCCGGAGCACGCCAGGAACTCGGCAGGCAGGTCCAGCATCTTACCCAACCAGTCCAGCATCACGACCTCCAACTCCGTGCAAGCGGGACTTGTAATCTTGATACCGGAACAATTAAATGAAAAAAATAAATTTATAAATTTATAAACGCAAATTGTGATAATACCTTTTTTTAGGATGCTACTATCGTAATTTTATTACGTCATTTACCCACATCTCCCTTGATATAGTCCTAGGCTCTTTAACTTTTCATTAATTGATTCGGCAGTCACTTTGTGGTAAGATGTATCCATTTTTAAATTAAGTTTTTCTTAGTACCTAAATACCACCTTTTCTTGAAATCTATTGTGACCCTTGTTTCGACGCATTCCGCATCATTTTCAAACACCGTATTTGAAAGACCTCCAGACGGTGTTTGAAAATGATGTAGAATGCATAGAAATACGTGTCACAATAGATTGTAAGAAAAAATGGTAAATTCTCAGTAAATATTAGTAAACACTAAGCAAATCTTCATCTTTTATTTATCTATCCATTCATTCCCTCAATTTAAGTTACATGAAATAGACACATTTTCGATTATGAATGATTTAGTTTTGGCATTCTTTTCTTACTTCTCATTCCTTCTACGTCTCATTCTTATATTTTATGAATCGAATAATTTTTTTATAATCTTTCTCATTTATACGTTCATCCAACAGCATTCAAAATGTTCACATTCACCTTCTGTAGTATTGACATTTTGACTGATTACCCAAGAAAATCCAAGGCACGCGATGGCTCCACTGAGCATGTCTGCTACGATAGCGGGATAGCTATTGGCTGTGGGGAAATAGCCATGGAAGCCCGGGGACTGCCAGTGAGTGACTCCGGGCATGATGACTCTCTCCAGGTCTTCCATCACGGCCTGCCACTGCTCGGGCTGTTGGGGAGCCTCGGAGGGCACCAGAGGCCGCAAGTAGCCTGGCTCCACTGTGGGTAGTACTCGACTAAAATATAAAATAAATAAATATATAAGTATACATATTTTTTATTATTAGTAACAAAGTACATTTTTCTAAATTTTATTACATATCTAAATAATGTTACTAAGGTACAATATATTTTTCAACTTTGATACTAGCGTCGCGGGTACGTTTAAAGAATAAATTCAGGATTTATTTTAGTTTGATCTAGAAATTGAGGATACGGAATTCATTCTAACTTAAGATACCTAACTATGGGAAGTGGATCATTCTTTCATATTTTCAAAGAGGGAAATATATCATATGTCACAAAAATTGTGTAGTATTTTCGTAGGCTTAAGAAATGAAGTTGATATAGAGAACACTCAAACCTAGAAACGCTGCATCAAAGTCCGCGACATTATCTCCAAAACCTCAATCCACTCCCGCCCCGTTATAGACAATAAACATATTATGTATATTCATACATACTAACCGTTCACGAATATTTTCTAGGTACTTTACTATATAATCTACCATTCCTTTGGCGAAGTCGGAAAATTCAGGAGCCTCCATTGTTTCTGAAAGCAGAAAAATGTACTCGAATAAGAATTTCGTTAAAAATAATATTTAGATATCACTACGACGAAACCGTTTATAACGTCGACAGAGTTTTATTCTTTGATTGTCATTTTTTTTTTAATGTTTAAATACAGATAAAGTATTACATATTTATTAAAAATAATAAAACATGGTTATTTATACGGGAAGAAAGATAAACGAAATATCACACCACACATTACTAGCCAAATCAAAACAATATTTTTATCGCAAGGCGTGCTGTAGATATTTTTTGTTAGATTATATATTTTTATTTTTCAATATTTTTTGATAAGATTTTGCCTTGGAGATAATATCCCTTAATTTTTTCACAATGTTTACCCTAAACTTTGTTTTTTTTGTTGTTTTGAAATACACATCTTTAAAAAGTTGTAAAATAATTTTGAATACTCAAAACTTAAAATAATTGCGACTTAAAAATACTCTTTTTATCGGTAGTATTATACTTATACACTAACCATAAGTTGATAGTGTGAACGTTATATACTTTTTTTTTGTTTTGTTATAATAACATTCAATTTTATGAAATCTGCTTTTATTATTATTTGAAGGTAATTAATTTATGTATTTCAAATACTTATATTAATATGTACATAGATATAATTAATTATTTCATTTGTTTTTTTAATTTACCAATTAATTATTAATCGATTAATTTGACAAATCATGATGAATTAATAATTTGTAATGATTATGGGACGAATCTTCGACAAATCAATATACTTAAGTACTTATTATAGATGTTCAAATAATGAAATACGGAATAAAGTCAAGACAAGAATACCAAAATATTAAATCGATTTAATATTTAAAATCAAGCCGTAAGCATCCATTAAATTGTTTTAATCAATCAACCTACCTTCAGTTATGATGTTAACAAGATTACTAAAAGATTTTTCAGGGATCTTTAAGTACTTATATTATATTTTTTCCACGGATGAGAGATGTCTTGATACGAGCGCCATCTATCACAATCACGGTGTAATAAAACCATTATCGTTCTACGAGTATTTAACGTGTTCAACACTCTTATATTACAATGATATTATAATTAGGTACACAATAGAATGGACTGTATAGATACGAGATCTGGAATCACATTGAAAATATATCCCTTTAACTAAGTAAAGTTTTAGACTTTCATTTCTAACGTTTTTGGAATTTTATTTAAGTATTTGTCGAACCATGTTATAAGGAAGATAATGATCCTGGGACGAAAATCGATTAATATGCGTTTTCTTACAAATAGATGTACCATAGGTATGTCATAGTTTTCTACACTACGTAAGTATGGAATCCTAGCAAGTATGTAAATTGTTGGCCGGTGTAATTGAACACGTTTTTTTAGGTTAATCTTGTTAACATATTATTTCCTCCTCCAGACGATGCAGGACTGTCCGACATTACAGAGATCGTATCCAAGGCTCTATAAGAAAAAAAAATATTTGATGTATTTTTGTTAATAATATTTTCATTTTGAAATAGAACGAAATAATCTTAGAATACGTTTGTAAATGGGGCGTTTGAGTTGATAAAATCTGAATTTCATATTTTTTCCCGATAAAGCCATATTACATTTATTTTTATTGTTAAGGTAGGACATATAACTTCATTTTAGTGACATCTACCTCTTTTAAATTACACTTCGATATGACGTGCCTATATTTGTATCACTTTAAACCTGTTATGTTGTCAGTTTTACAAAGAAGAGGACACTATATACTACTGAGGTACAATTGTTAAAAACCATGAGTAAGAAATATCGAAATAAATGTAATGTTACCTCGTCTTATTTTTGGCATAGAAAAAGTATTCATATTTCAAATGGGATTATGAAAAATAATCAAAAACGATTTTTGTGACCTCCACTATGTGACATTGAAATAAAAGTACGATAAAAGATTGATCGTCCTTAGGGTGAAAAATCCGATTGATTTTTCACCTTGAGGGCATATTCGCAAACACAAAATTCATTCCACTGGAGACCACCGGAGAAGTCATTTGTCTGTTCGCGCCCGATTTTTTTTGGATATATTTTGGATATTTGTTTAGAATATGCATATATATAAAAAAATAAATTACCTCACCTTTCAATAACTGTTTTTTTTTTAAAACCGATAGTAAAAAAAAAATAAAAGGAAAAGTTGTGTTTCAATGGAAAATCGGTGTTTTAAGAAAAAAATTACGTAATATCACCTGGATTTAGAGAAAATTAAGTTCCGACTTAACGAATATTGGGCTTTAATGACGTATCGAGAACTTATTTAATTTTTTCACCCTAAAAAAAAAATCAACTTAAAATATATAGAAACCAATGGTTTTTAATATGGTAAATTCAATAATTCAAGATTACGATCCAACGGATCTGCACATTTTATTCATAATATTTATTCTTTGTTTTCTTAATAAACATCAAAATAGCAATGGGAATAAATTAAAGATTATTATCGAAGCAATATTTTATTAGACGATGATAAATATTATATTTTTACACTAACATAAATATCAAGCTGGTCCCCAAAAATAATACTAAAAATGAAAAAACAAATTATCAATATAGCATACATTCGTTGGGTTCATTCAATTTTACTTATCTTATCTATGATTGTATCTTCTGTGAAGATTTATAGTCGTAGGAACCGAAATTTTAGGGCTTCTAATAGTAAACATCAAAATTACAATAATCAATCTCATTCTCAAGTTCAGAAATTTTACAGAAATCAACAAAAAGATTGTTTTTTTTTTCAATTTCATCCATACACATTTATTTATACTATAACGCACAATACAACAACATTTAAATTTCATAATACTAATTCAAAATTGATTCTAAAAAGCTTTATTTCATTTGAGTCTAGGTACGAGATGAAGATAATTTAATTTTTGATAGTGTTCATTATTAAAACAATTTAACTATATAAGTATTTGTATATTTTCTCACTTCGTGATAGTTTTCTATAAGATGATCACAAAATCAGGATTGTTCTTCGCGATGCTTAGCACCATCAAAATAAATTTATCGAATATTATAACAAGGTCCTGAAGACTCGAAAAATTAAAAAACATGCAAATTAATATTTACAAGCGCATGTTAAATAGTTAGATTATGTACTTATATATGATTATTGGAGTATTCGATTACACATACATACATTTACTTTATATTGGTCGGTAATTAAGCGGTAACAGTGTGCGATAAGTGTTTTGACTTTACTTTAAACTTTTCCTAAGATTTCGTCAGCACTTTCGGCAACCTCCTTCCAGGAAATGTCGATGTCTTCCTTCTCGCTGAATCTGGAGCACACAGCCATACGCAGAAAATATGTATCCTTGATCTTGGATGGCACGAGATGGATCTTGCCGCGAGCGTTAATCTTCTTATGGAGGGCTTCGTTATTCTCGTTACCTCCTTTCAGTCTGAAGCAGACCAGTCCCATGATCACCTCCTCGACTACTTCGAAACGATCGTCGGCCTTGCAGAGGTCCTCGAATTGATGGGCCAAAGCGATGTGCTTGCGGATGTGCGCCTGGAGGTTGGCCACTCCGTACAGCCTGAGCACGAACCACAGCTTCAGGGCGCGGAACCTCCTGCCGAGAGGGATCTGCCAATGGCGGTAATCGGGAGCGGACCCTTGCATGTCGTGCTTCAAGTACAGCGGATCTACGTTGAAGGCGTTCACCACCCAGCTGGGGTCCTTCAACCACATGGCCGAGCAGTCGAAGTTGACGAGCATCCACTTGTGGGGATTGAAGTTGAAAGAGTCGGCTGTCTCGATGCCCTTCATGAGGTAACGGTACTCGGGACAGATGAAGGCGGAGCCGGCGTATGCCGCATCCACGTGCATCCACAAACCCTCGCGGTTAGCCACGGCTCCCAACTCTTCCAAAGGATCAAACGCGCAAGAGCAAGTGGTACCGAGAGTTGCAACCACCTAGAAATTTAATATTACATTCATGTTAATATGGTATGTCGATTTTATAAAGATCCAAAAAAAATATGTATTAATCTTATTTGATTGCGGGTCACTAATAATTAACTTCATATAATTTTATAAAAATGTAAATTTTGTTCAATTTCGCCTAGGCACGGGAACTCCCAATGAGGGTCCATTATTGTAAATTGTTATTTATAATTATGTGTGTGGTATGATGAAAAATAAATAAATATAATATTATTTGATGTTTGCTTTGTCTTATTTGAAATACATGCATAATATTTTAATGCATTTTATGCGAAAATTTAATGCAATTAGTGAGAACTCACGTAAAATGGAATAAGGCCAGCCTCCTTATCCTGACGTATGGCCTCCTGCAGAGTGGGTCCTCTCATCTTCCTCTTATTGTCAGAATCCAAAAGACGCAACTTCACTCCACCCAATAGTCCAGCACGCTCGACCGAAGAATGAGCTTGATCTGAAAAATAGAAATTAAATATTTATAAAAATAACTGACATGTATATTTTGACTCAAATGTATATTTTGACAAATGAGCACTTTACGCAGTACCCCTATAACGTCTGAAATATTATAAGGTGCATACAGAGGCGTGCATTCTATATAGACAGAGAGGCAGTGCCTACCCTGGATTACTCGTATTCCATATAGAAACACGACCATTGTCTACTGTGCCTTATCCTTATCCTTCTAGAAAATTTGGATGTGGATTTACAAACTTGTATTTTTTTAGATTGGCAGTGACAGGGATGTTGAAAGCTTTTAAATGTAAATTCACAGTAAAATCGGGATACAATTTTATTTTGTTTCACATTTTCAATAAATTTCGTAACTTAGTTTTAAAAAATTCCTTTGCAAGAGTAGGTCTGTCAGGAAGCCTAGATGCTTCTGTATCAGATCTGGGAATGCGGCCAGCTTTCAATATCCTTATCTTAAATTAATTAAAAACTTTGTGCAAGCCACTGGGTAAGCCGAATATTTTCAGCTGCCAAATAATCTTTTCAATTAGTAATTTACCAAGTCGCAGTAGATACAAATTAGTGGGATTTTAAAAAAATATTTGGGTACTCACTGAACTACGTTTCATGTAAATATTTTTATTTCGTAAATGAAAAGGACACTAAATGTTTCTTCAATAATTTAGTAGGGATTAGAATTTTATATAAAATCATATATATACCTACAATTACTAAAATAATTTTATCTTTTCGTAACCTTCATAAATATTACAAAACTATAATTTTAACTAAGTCTGACCGCAAAGCAATTTAGCATTCAGCAAATTATTATTAAGAAATCGTAATAAACAAAAAACATCAGGTATCATTTTATATTTTTGACTTGCAGACTTCGTTTTAAATTCTGATCTCATGTTGTAGTGATCTCGATTCTACTTTCGGAGTTCTGTTGAGAAATAATATGTTTAGCAGCGAACATTGATTCAATTACTGGAGCGAAGCGCCTAGTAGGGTATGAGTAAAGGATACAGCCATAATGAAGAGAAACTTGCTTCTAGAAAATCCACGTCTCGTACTTGCCACAAATAATATATTCACACTATATTATCCACTTTCAAAACTTGAATACGATAACAGAGATAACTAGCATTTTATGGCAACAAATAAATGATCAAAAAATAAACATGAAAACAATTTTAAGAATATCCTATTTTTTCAGAGAAAGACTGAATATGCACTAAGGAGTTATTAATACAAAAAATGTATTGATATAAATAACTTTTATGTGGAGTAAATCCAGGATTAGTTTTAAAAAATGGACACTTAAAATATTGTGAGTGAAACTGATATATTTATATCATATACTTATTACACATAACATGGTATGTTTTATTATTTTTTGTATGATTTTTTTAAAACATTTTGTGTTGAGCATTTTTTTTTAAATATATATTAAATATATATTTAAATATATATATACATATATATATATATATATATATATATATATATATATATATATATATATATATATATATATATATATATATATATATATATATATATATATATATATATATATATATATATATATATATATATATATATATATATATATATATATATATATATATATATATATATATATATATATATATATATATATATATATATATATATATATATATATATATATATATATATATATATATATATATATATATATATATATATATATATATATATATATATATATATATATATATATATATATATATATATATATATATATATATATATATATATATATATATATATATATATATATACAGTGGGTGGCCAAATTATTAGGGACACTTGTACTTTTTTGTAATTTCCAAGTTTAAATGAATTTTGTGGTCAATTAAATTCGTTGTAATTATTTTTTCTAATGTATTTTTGTTGCTGGTATCATTATTTTTATTTTGAAGATGTGGCAATACTGTGAAATATCAAAAAAGTAAGGTTTTTTCTCATTTGGATGTTGATTAGTGAAAAATGGTATTGGTGTGAGCTCAGTTAATATTTTTTCAAACCATTTTTGTGTAAGTTTTTTGAGTTCAAGAGCATAAAAACGTAAGTATTGTTTTATAATTTATTTGTTTTGCTAATTCAACAAGTAATAATGAAGAGAAACTTGCTTCTAGAAAATCCACGTCTCGTACTTGCCATAAATAATATATTCACACTATATTATCCACTTTCAAAACTTGAATACGATAACAGAGATAACTAGCATTTTATGGCAACAAATAAATGATCAAAAAATAAACATGAAAACAATTTTAAGAATATCCTATTTTTTCAGAGAAAGACTGAATATGCACTAAGGAGTTATTAATACAAAAAATGTATTGATATAAATAACTTTTATGTGGAGTAAATCCAGGATTAGTTTTAAAAAATGGACACTTAAAATATTGTGAGTGAAACTGATATATTTATATCATATACTTATTACACATAACATGGTATGTTTTATTATTTTTTGTATGATTTTTTTAAAACATTTTGTGTTGAGCATTTTTTTTTAAATATATATTAAATATATATTTAAATATATATATACATATATATATATATATATATATATATATATATATATATATATATATATATATATATATATATATATATATATATATATATATATATATATATATATATATATATATATATATATATATATATATATATATATATATATATATATATATATATATATATATATATATATATATATATATATATATATATATATATATATATATATATATATATATATATATATATATATATATATATATATATATATATATATATATATATATATATATATATACAGTGGGTGGCCAAATTATTAGGGACACTTGTACTTTTTTGTAATTTCCAAGTTTAAATGAATTTTGTGGTCAATTAAATTCGTTGTAATTATTTTTTCTAATGTATTTTTGTTGCTGGTATCATTATTTTTATTTTGAAGATGTGGCAATACTGTGAAATATCAAAAAAGTAAGGTTTTTTCTCATTTGGATGTTGATTAGTGAAAAATGGTATTGGTGTGAGCTCAGTTAATATTTTTTCAAACCATTTTTGTGTAAGTTTTTTGAGTTCAAGAGCATAAAAACGTAAGTATTGTTTTATAATTTATTTGTTTTGCTAATTCAACAAGTTAATTTCAATTAATTTTTAATTAAAATTCAATTTAGTTTGAACTGAACCAAAATATTCTCAATTTAAGTATGGGCAAGTCTGCAAACATATCTCTAAGAAAATGTAGGGAAGTTATAGCCTGACTACTTTATTCTACATATTTCCAGAGAGAAATAGCAGCACTTACAGATGTTTCGAAGTCAGGAGTCCATCGGATACAAAGAAAAATTCATAAATACCTGCCTCTGGAATCAGCCCGCTTCGGAAAAAAGGCAGAAAAAGGATCAAAACTCCGCGTGGTGCCCATAAAATCAGGGACATCTATTTCCAAAATCGTAAAATGCCTGTTGATTGTCTAATTGTTGTTGGTAAACGATGAAGGAATTAACGTCTCCAAAAGGACAGTTCAGAGACGGTTAGTTGAAGTAAATCTAATGGGTCGACGTCCAACCAAAAAACTACGCCTGACTAAGACATGAAGAAAAACGACTCTTATGGGCCAAAGAACACAGGAATATGACTGTTTCGGACTGGAATCAAGTATTTATGACTTATATTTGTATGATAAAATAAAATGATAATTAAAAATACACATTTTTGCAATCATGGTAATACTTTATAGGTCTGCTTCTAAAACGAGTCAACATTTAAAATTTTGGTGGGAAAAACTTCATTCGTCCGACGTGGCCCAGGAGAAAAATTCCACCCGGACTGCCTTGTGAAGAGGGCTAAAAACACCCTGTTAGCATAATGTTGTGGTCTATGATCTCATTTAAGGGTATGGGACGATTCTATATCATGGAAAGGACCATGAGGCAAGACCAGTACCAGCGAGTACTGAAAAGTCGGCTCCAGCCGAGGCTAAGGAATGGTTCCCTGGTGATAAAGAGTATGTGTTTATGCATGAATAGGTACCGTGTCATAAAGCCAGGAGTGTTATCACATTCTTGGCTGAAAAAAACGTCTGTTGAGTATGTGTTTTGCCTTGCCCGGGCAATTTGCTGGATATGAACCCCATTGAAAACATTTGGAGGCTAACGAAACGGGAAATGGATTAAAAAGTCATCACCACTAAGCGGTTACTGATAGAAACTCTTATCAGAGTATGGCATGGTAACCTTAATCTTCGGCACAATGCAAAAATCTGCATAGAAAGCATGCCCCGACGTTTGGAAGTTGTAATCACAGCAAAGGGTGTTATTACTAAATATTAAGGTTTTTTCCGAAATTTTTGAATAATCGCTTTTTATGATAAAAATAAATTACTTCTATTAAATTTATGATAACATTGTTTCTATATTCTAAATAAAGCACCCCAATCAATAAAAAAATAATTAAAAAACCTAATTATTTGCTCATTAAATTCATTTGATCATGAAAATTACAGGAAATTCAAAGTGTCCCTAATAATTTGGCCACCCACTGTATATATATATATATATATATATATATATATATATATATATATATATATATATATATATATATATATATATATATATATATATATATATATATATATATATATATATATATATATATATATATATATATATATATATATATTTATATATTTATATATATATATATATATATATATATATATATATATATTGAATGTAATTACATTTAATTGGCTGTGCTGTCATGCACATACGTGTACATTTAAATAAATTAATTAATTAAATAAAAAATAGATTTTGAATTAAAAAATAGAATATCATATTTTCTGACATCTTCTAGTTTGTAAAATATTTTTTAAATAATCTTACGTCCATTTCATAAAGGTTAATGCTAACTTACTAATTTCAATTATATATGTCATAGACGATGTTTTACAAGAAAAATGCAATTGTTGTTTTAAACATGAAACATATAATTAGAGTAATGTTCTTATCAATCATGGGAAGAAATGTTACACTGGTAAATACTAAATGTCACTTAAACCAGCCAATTATAGGTCGTAAACCATGTAAATGCCCAGACTTCCTTAGTCATAACTTATTTCTTCTTTATCTTCAAGTTGAGATATCAAATAAAACATTGATATAATATTTTATGTTAACTTATGTTTATTCTCACTCATATTCGATTTTTAACAGAAATTTGTCAACGTAAAAAAAATTATGTAAGCACATAACTGTATATACCTTTCGTAAATATAAACATGTAAATGTTGGTGATCACTTTAAGACATATATCTTTTTCTATCACAAGTGTTGCGATAACTATAAGATTTTGCTGCATTATTATTTTAAAACATTAATTGTTGATGAAAGGTTCCCTAGGATTGTGGTTAAGGCCTTGCTCGCAAACGTAAAATTCAGTAAGCTGCCGGCTACGACACGTACCTGCACATTTCTTTTTTTTAATGTATTATGGATTTTTTAAATATATATTGAATTAATATTTTTTTATAATTCCTTCCCTTTCGATAACTCTTTTATTTTCAAAACCATATATTAATTTACAAGAAAAAAAATCAATAGAAAAACGGTGTTTTAAAAAAAGAAAAACTATTACGCTAATTTTACCTGGGTTTAAAGAAAATTAAGCCACGGGCTATCAATTATTGTACCTTAATGTTATATAAATGTAATGTAATGTAATATACATAGGTACTTAGTATTTGTATATTACAAAGAATTTTATGTTGATGCCTAATATAATGAACGACTGTAGGTGACAAATTCACAAAAATGTTTATCTACCGTATAGTAGGACTTAATATTTTAATTTTTAATATTTGCAGTACCTACTAAAAAAAATATAGATAACCACATAAATATTTTACGTCTCAAGGCATATAAAAAAATCTTACTGGAGCAGTATCCGACCAGTTTAGGGATAACATCTTCGTCCTTCCAGCCAGGGTTGGCCTCCTTGGCCTCCTTGAGTGCCTTGGCCTTGGCGCCCAGCAGTGCCACGAGGGTGGCCTCGCTGGCCGTGCCCTGGATGACCCCTCCCCCGCGGCCCCCGGAGCACGCCAGGAACTCGGCAGGCAGGTCCAGCATCTTGCCCAACCAGTCCAGCATCACGACCTCCAACTCCGTGCAAGCGGGACTTGCGATCTACACATTTGATATTTAGATTGAATGAGGTGAACAAAAGTTGACACAAATGATGAAGTAATAGGGCGTAAAGATCTTTCAGGTTTAGTGGTCTCTTATTTAGAAAATATGACAAGAAGAAGAAGATAAATAAATGAACTATGTGAAAAATCTTGATAGATATAAAATATTGAATCCATAGTATCTATTATATTGTAACTATTGTATTGTTTCTAGGGATTAAACTCATTCATTTATTATTTACTATACACATTAATTGTCTTTTTTTAAATATAAACACTGATTATGCTATAAATCCTTATACATAACAGGCGAAGAGAATTTTTGAATTAACTAATATTGATTTTTTTAAACAGATTAACAAAATAATTCAACTAAAATAATTAGGTTAAATCACTTTTTATCGGCATTCTGTAGTAATATGTATCTATTTTTTAGTTTAAGATTATCCTGATAAATACCACAGATCATTTTTAAGTGACACGTGTTTTGACACCAAACGGTGTTTGAAAATAATGTTAAAATATCTTTAGTAACAAAAAATAAATATAATAAAAAATAATAATTACAAGATACTTTGACTACAAGAATATTTAGTCGTGGCAGAGTAGGGGATCGAACAACGGAGATTACGACAAAAGCCCGCAATATTACCACGGTACCATGAATAATTAAATAAATCGAAAAAGTTAGCTAACTTTTTTATAAGTATATAGTCCGTCTGGTTTAATATCATATAAGTTTTTATATTAAAATATATTGAAGGTAATAATGAAATATTTTTTTATAAAACATTTTTAATCATATACCCAACTTAACAAAGTATTGTAGCTGAATTCTTTAAATATTTTACAAAATCGGTAAATTAAAACGAGAATTTAAAAAAATGGTTAGTTTAGTCAACAATACAATGAAAGGATAAAGATTTCCCTTTGTGATTAAATCGCTGTAATATAATTTCGGTAACTTTATATCATGCCCAATATATTATATTATTAAATCAAATGCCTTTGCAAATCTCCAGAGATATAAAAATCGTCGACTGTAATTATATATTTGATATTTCATACGTAATGTTGGTAAGCCTGGCAATAAGAATTTAAGAGGGTATTAGTTCAACTTGGTTTCCCTGTGTATTGATTCAGGGGGGGATGACGGAAAACGGAAGGTAGAAGCTGGAAATAGTAAGAATAATAATTCCATTTCCTTCAGTAGAATTCTCTCCACAAAATACATTATTTATGATGACCTCAAAACGAAGAGTTTACTATTACTATGTATCTGTAAAAATATTCTTAAGTGATGAATAATCATAGGTGTGTTTACTTAGTTAGTAGCAGTTAAATTATCTTAAATAAAAAATAAAAATAAATAATCAA
Source organism: Brachycentrus maculatus (assembly GCF_059751285.1). Taxonomy (NCBI): domain Eukaryota; kingdom Metazoa; phylum Arthropoda; class Insecta; order Trichoptera; family Brachycentridae; genus Brachycentrus; species Brachycentrus maculatus. The sequence goes on from NW_028280840.1 coordinate 691,742, forward strand.
GGATAATATTTTAAAAAATCACTACGAAATATATGTAGGTACTATGTTGTGTACTAAAATGGCAACGTGATGTAACTTGGTCGGCTTCTTCTTCTCTCCCACATTGCTATCAAATTAAATGTATGAAAATATAATTCATAATACTAATATGTAATAAAGTATTTCTTAAACGTGTGAGTTCTATCAACATTCATAAATCGTTTTTTTAGTACTATTTAGAAAGGTTTAGTTTTTCATATTAGTTTTTGGCTTATGACACATAACGTAAAAATATATCAGTGTACAAATTCAAACGACGAGGTAAATAAATAACGTAGTTTTTTTATAAAGTAATTTATGTATCGTTAGTTTTAAAAAAGAAGTCAAGGCCATCCACTGAAGGTTGTTCTGAAATGTGGAGCAGACTCGGACACCTATGTTTTCAATTTGAAATTAATGTTACCCTTCGCATAATTGAATTTTGGATTTAATACGATTTCCCGATCTTGTCAACAATAAAAAGCCCTCAGAAAAAATAGGTATCATCTATATAGTATACGTATAACCTTTACGTATAAGTTGAGATAAACCGAACTATGACAAGTGCATCTGCAGAATAGGGTACAGACAACTCTCAAATTAGTACCAGAGTCCCATATTCTTCTCTTGGGGTTGGAAGGAACGGAGCAGTCAGTTATTGAGATAGCGTGAGTTAGCTAGTCAGTTATTGAGATGGCGTGAATTAGCTAATCAGTTATTGAGATGGCTTAAGTTAGCTAGTCAGTTATATAGATAACGTGAGTTGGCTAGTCAGTTATTGAGATGGTGACGAGTATAATGAAAGTATGACATACCCAAGTGAATCCGATACATGCGATAGCTCCGCTGAGCATGTCGGCTACGATAGCGGGGTAGCTGTTGGCTGTGGGGAAGTAGGCGTGGAAGCGAGGAGAATGCCAGTGAGTGACTCCGGGCATGATGACTCTCTCCAGGTCTTCCATCACGGCCTGCCACTGCTCGGGCTGTTGGGGAGCCTCAGAGGGCACCAGAGGCCGCAAGTAGCCTGGCTCTACAGTAGGCAACACTCGACTGTGGAAAAAATCTAATGTTTATTCGGGTACTCATTATAACATCTTGTTTGAATCAACAATATTTTCAGTATGTCCAAATCTTCACACAAGAGTACTGGATAGAGATTGTTACCAAAATATATTATAGATATCATAACAGAGATGAAACAATTTATGTGAGAAGGAGATATGGTAGTATTTCCATTTACAAAATTTACGACCTGCCGTTTGACATAAGTCATCTTTTTATACACTGTGCAACATTCTTCATTTTCGCCATGATCCAGTTTTTGAGAGCTGAAACCTCTATTCAGGTTGTAAGAATTTTTCATAATTATTTCATCACTTACGTAGTATACAAAATGATGTCTTTACTTAACGTGACAACCAGTTAATAATAGGACGTACGTTCCAATTACAAACAAAATCTTTTTTTTGCTATGAGGTATCTACCTAATCGTATTTTTTTTTAAATATTATTTTTAAAACAATGGTTTGTAGTTTAAATCCTGTATTTGTACAAAAGATTCTGACATACGCAAATTACAAACATACATATTATCAAATGTGGAACTAAATTAATTTCACGGAAGACGGAATTTCATTTAAAAATTTTGTACTTGCACATATATTCTCTTTATTCTATAACTTATAATATTTGTTCATTACTAGCTGTACCTGGCCACGCACGTATGTGGCTCAATCAGGTTAAATGTAAAGAAAATAATATAACGTTATACCTAAAATTCAAAGAAATCTATCTTTAACTAACACATACATTTTAAAGAAGAATTATACATCCTGTACATAAAAATAGTTAGATTGACAATGATAAAAGCCAATTAAATAATTCCACATATCGCTCACTCCTTTCAAGAACGTCATAAATGAAAAATCGTAAATTTTCAGTTGTGCGTGTTTTCGGAATGCCCAGAAAATGTACTATATCCCAGCAAAAGCGGCATATTTTAAACTTAATATTTACCCGCTACAGGGCAGAAAGTGTTGTTTTTGCATTTTGAAGAAAATTGGTTTAATTTTTTTAAACATAATAATTATTTTTTAAATGGAGAAAAACGTTCAGGTTTTACCTAAAAAGATCTGTTGCACAGTAAAATGCTTAATAAGTGGCTTGATATTTATTTTTAAAACATTGTATTATATTTTTAGACTTTAAAAACGTTCTCCTGAAAAATCAAGTTTTTTATTTTATTTATGACGTTCTTGTAAAGAGTGAGCGGTATATGGCATGAATACTGTTGTATATTAAGAGAGAAAAAAGAGAAAAAATGGTAATTTAAATTTTTATGTAAACTAGTTATTTCAGGGTAAATTTTATATACTACGAATATTGTTATTAGAGTTATCCAAATAAAAATTTCATTAGAAAAGGTAATACATATTTTTTATCGATAAAATGTATTTTACATTCATGAGTCAGCTAACTTGAAAACAATCATAACCAAATCGATTATTTTGGAAAAAAATATAAATGTTTTGAATAATCGAATTTAGCCAAAGTATTGCATTGATAACGCGTTACTTTCAAATCCGACCGATTTCGAATGGAACGGGTATTATCATTGTTACAACATTTCTCAATGCCTTATGACTTTCAAAAACGGTAATGTTGTCCGGTGGCCATTGGCACTTATATAAGAACATGAACTACCTCTAGGTACAATAATCTATAACACTGTATCAAGGTCCCCAATATAACGAGTACTAGGTCAGGGTCGATATCTTGTACCGCACATATTACGTATATCTATGAGTAAATCAAAGTTTCTACGTGGTAAAGCATTGCCATTGCCTTCAATTAACTTATATCATTAACATCGCACGCATTGCCTTACGTACATAAAAATAATTATGATGTTAATTATTTCATGTCCACTGTCCTACATAGATGTACATTGTATATTAATCCCTAACTAGATGCATCTTATCATTTTTGAAACTTTTTAATCACTGTATTCCGGGAATAAATATGAGTGATTTTTCCCTCTAATATTTGTTTAATATTATTACTCTGGAGTGGTACCTGAAGCGGGAGAGCTCATCACCATTTCATTACGATCAAGATAACACTGCGTTTATATGATGCGGTGCCCTATGCACCATCGGTGCGGATGAGGTTTTGAAGAAGTATTCCGTGAACATTTTAACAGCGGATTCGTTTAACGGAATATTCGTATATTATAAAATTATACTCGTATTAATTCATTTATAAATAATATCTTCAACCTCTATAACCTACCCTCATCCATTTAAAATAATTATTTTCTCTAGTTAATTACGCTTGCTAAGGACCCGTGTAATACATATTCTAAGCTATCTTTTAAGATAACTCATAATACATATATATATATATATATATATATATATATATATATATATATATATATATATATATATATATATATATATATATATATATATATATATATATATATATATATATATATATATATATATATATATATATATTATGTATATAATATGTAATTATGTAAATAAATTATTTCAATAGTTCGATATGTAAAGTGCACAATACTTCAGCACTCGCTAATCAAGGGTCAAATGAGCGATAAATTTAGTTAGGTAGGTACCTTCTAATCGTAAAATAGTAATTTTAAAATATGTTATGTGCTTTTAATCAAAAAGCAATAAAAATTAATCCGCCTTGAGAAAATGCATATTTTTAACGGCCAAAAAATATTTTTATGTAGTATGTAAATAGTATATCGTTATTGTAGTGTAGTACACAAGTATGTAAAATCATTACTTAAGCCAGCCAAATGGCAGGTTGTAAGCCCTAGGATGCTTAGACTTCTTCATCTTCTTTCGAAAAAAAACGATAGATCCTTCCTCTAAAGTTGAGACTCCTTTAAAATATAATTAATTCCCAGCACAAAATTATGATTGTTTCTCTTAACTCTTTGTGATAAATCGGAATTATTATTATTGTCCATGTATTCTACAAAAGTATTTTATTTTCAGAATAATGAAGAACTGTTTTATCATTTTCTCTCAAAATTCGTAATTTTTGGTAAAACTATCACGGGCATTTGACATTTTCATAGTTTTTTTTTTCTAAAAGAGTTTAAATTCGAGAAAAAACAAAGGAACTGTCATGTACATATATAGAAAACTGAAAGATAAAAGATTTTTTTCCGAACTTCTAGTTATTACCGTTTAAAATTCATTAAACACAACGAAATTCATGGCTTTTGTTTAAGTATTTGGCAAATTGGTAGAGCTATTGATTGAATTAAATAGGTTTTTTAGTGGATTTTTCCTTACAAGTTCAATATTCAGAATATAATGCAAAGAGAAAATGCCAATGTAACAATTACCGAATTTAATATAAAACAATCAGTGCAGCTGCAATCGATCGGTACAAATAGCCTTGAAATATTTTGCAATTTTACTTTAGGTAAGAGGCGTCGGCTCTGAACTGGTTAGGTGTCTTATAAAATATGTATCATGTGTACAAATAACAAATATATTAGGTTAACGTAGTTTGTAATACAAAGCGAAAATATAATATTTTTACCACCATCATGTGGTTTTCATAAATATTTTTTTTGTTATCAATAGTCAATTAAGATTCCAGTATTTCAACATAAGAAATCTTATTCTCTGATAATTGTATGAAAGCATCTCAAATCTGTGAAAAACTAAATTCATTATGTACTCAGTTAATTAATTGTAAATTGCTAAAAAAAACATATCAGCAAACTGAAAATCTTCCCAAAAAATTGAGAAAAAAAGGTAGTTGTTTTGAAGTATTTAAAAAAAATCATTTTCATTTTCAAACTTACCGTTCACGAATATTTTCTAGGTACTTGGCTATATAATCCACCATTTCTTTGGCGAAATCAGTAAATTCTGGAGCCTCCATTGTTTCTAAAATCAGAAAAATATCGTTGTAAAGTCAATTCAAAATGGAATAATTCTGAGATAGCAATTCAAAAACAGCGCAAACAACAACAAAATAAAATAGTTTTATTGATCATTCCATGCTTTAATAACCACTAAATATAAATAAAACTAAATTGATTAAAGATAAGCAAAAAAAATTCAAAAATAGTTAAAACTAACTAATATTTGTTTTAGTAAACATATCCAGTTACTATTCTCCATTAGATAGATAATAAAACATTTCATTATCGTGATAAGATTGATTTTTATATGTAGCCAGTTAGATAAGACAACGCACTATATCGAAAAGTACGCAAAAGCATACCTCATAAATCTACTTTAATATTCAGTCTGAAAATTTTCAGCAAATTCAGACTAATTATTATTACATCACGTAACCTGTAAAATTAGTTTATTAACTATACAGATATTATGCGAGTGTATATATTTACATTTCTATAAATATTATCATCCAAATAAATATCGTCGCGATGTTCCATAAAAAACAAAATATTTCAATTATATTGACTCAGTTATATCCCACGTTTTGACGTAACTATTAACTGTTTTTAAATAAAATTCCCCGTTTGCGTAGATGGTAGTACTCATTTTATTTTTCATATTTATCTCGCATTTATCAAGTCTCTAACAGATCCTAGCTGTATCTTTAGTTTATATTCACTCGCAATATTAATATTATGTTGCTAAACTGGCATCTGGAATAGTAAGATCAATTTGATTTTATACAGCTTATGGTTAAGATAATAGCGTATCCCAAAAATTCATCACATCGTTAACAAAGAAAGATAAAAAATATTTCACGCATTGATTGGTTAGCCAACAGTAAAATTAGTGTAAAAATCTAAGTATCACAATCGAAAAATTTAGAGCTTGCATTATAAATAATAAAATTCTACCATATTTAAAATCTATGTACGAAAGGGATGATTGAGTATGAAGGCTTCACTTTGTGTCAAAGCTCTGTCAGAAACAGAGCTTCCGGCGGGAAATGAGAATGGAGAGAAAGCTTTTCGAAAAGTTCTAGGGACTAGCTATAGAGTATGTTGTTTTCATAATATAATTTTATACGAGTACGGCGTATATTATTACTGATTTATTTTAATTCCATTGTTTAATTAATTTTATTTCTAAAAGCACACGGCGTATATTTTTTTGTACATGGGTACTCTTTCGTACATTCAAAAAATTAATTTAATTTGGTATACACACATCAACGAAAATAAAACAAAAATCCACAAGCGAACATTTAAAGCATTTTTAATACCACTTTAAAATGTACATAAGATTTAGACCAAGGACTTGAGTAATTAATCATCTATCGAATCATAATAAAGTTTCTAATAATGTAGAACCAAAATGCATTAACAAAAAAATATTCAGTCTTTCAAATTTTGTGTTAGATTTATTGATCAGAAGGACTATATAACATATTTGTAAAGAATACAAAAGAAATCTTTTTTGTAATGGATTATCGATGTTTTTACTTTAATATGAGCACATATCAAGAAAGCCTTGCATCGCAATGCAATAATTTGTATCCATTGCTAAGATTAATAATTAAATCAGGTTTCTCATGTACATACATCTGTGCCATACATTAGTACTAGAGATTTGCCTACTACTTTGCTTGCAAAACTTCCACCTTGGTCTAAAATCATGTACATGTATATATGGACATATATAACAACATACCGAACTTCAAAAATACGTCTTCCTTGGACATACTGAAAAAAAACTAAGAAATTTCTATTATAATGTAATAAATATAATTTATATATGTATATATATATATATATATATATATATATATATATATATATATATATATATATATATATATATATATATATATATATATATATATATATATACATATATATAGAACGTATATATTCTGAATATATTTACCACGTTATGCCTTAATAATCTAGTTATATTTCATCATATATTGCTTTTAAGAGAATGGTAAGAAACAATGTACGAGTATATACATATATTATAGGTACAATGCAATTTATCCACAATCTACGTAATTTGAAAGTATATACACAATACACACCACTTAAAAACTAGTGTGTTAAATAATTTTATTAATAAATTAAAATAGTTTGAAGGTTGAAAATTTAATTTTTATTTTTTTTAAGTGTTTCATATTTTGATATGGTAAATAAGTAATGACCGTTAATGATATTTTATTGTTTGATCAAGTGATTGACTTTGCAGTAAAATCTATCCATTTTTAATTTATGTTTTACTTAGTTAATACCACAATTTAATAACTTAAATTTACTAAGTAAACCTTGAATTAAAAATAGATATTTCTTTGATTTAAGCCCAGTCTGCACATTAACAGATTATTATTAATAATACATCTTAATAATACCTTCCTACAATTTTGATTCAACAGCTGTCTTCTGTAGAAATTTATAATTTCTTAAGTATATCTTATTGAGTATGTATATGATATCAACATGTTGATGACAAATAATAAAAGAAATCCCAGTCCGGTCATTGATTCCAGCGTTGAAGAAATTCTGTGAATTCGCGCTGGGAATTCCCGAGATTTACCTCATAACGAATAGCGAACAGTGAATACTTATTTTATATTTAATAATTGATCGTTATAAACAATCGCTTTAAAAAAATTGTTAAACCATAATTTGATAATGTGACCTTTGGCATAATTTTTTGATAAGGTTTAATATATAATATGTATACACGTTACTACTATCAGGATTTTACTATATATGTAATTAATATTTAACACTGTTATTTATTTTCCGAACGTGTTTTACGGCAACTTTTTTTTATTTATTATGTATTTTTAATCTAGATCGAGAAGTCACAAATTATTTCATTAATGTCGATAACTTAAGTCAAAAATATGTGCAGTTATATATGTATATTAAAATAGGTTTATTTTTTATGTCGGTGCCTTAGAGGTAAAACTCACGAATGTTGGAGAGTGCAAATTATAATTCCAAGCGATAATAAAAAAATGTTTTTTTTTTTTTTCTTAGATCACTAAATGCATTAAGCTTTCAATATTGATTTCTTTAACGTCTTTAAAAATATATACTATATATTTGAAAAAATAACAAAAAAGACCATCACATCATATGTACCATATACTGTGTTTAAAACATTTATATGCAGAATGATATTTATACTTATGTGATAGTATTTATTACATTTTTGAAAGGAATGAGATTACTCTTTGTTTAGAATGACTTTTCACCGAAGTGTCACTTGTTGTAAATGTGTCCCTTCTTTCTAGGTAAAAGAGGGTGAAAATTTGGCATAAATACAATTTATATAGAGGGTTATATTTAGTAATTTCTGATGAGTTGAAAATCCGAAATAGGTTCACTTCAGCATTGCATTTTATTGGAAAATTATCTATTGTTTATCATTGATTGAAAAATAAATTTTAATATTTTATGAGAAATATTTTTTTATATTAAAATGAGCAAAATACTTAAAAATTTCGTTAGTCAGAGATAGAAAAGTTAAACTTAAAAATAAATATATAATATTTTAAATTTTGACGTACCTTTGTTTACGAAGCTGACTAGTTGCTTACTCAAATATTATTTTAAATATTTAATTTTGCACACAGGAGATGTGTAGGTAGCTAGTGCACGGACAGGAGATGTCTGGAGAGTGGAGTGGCGATGTCGGACACGAGCGCTCTCCGTCACATTCACGGTATAATAAGGCTACTACACCGAATACCGAACGCACATAGGTGCTCCGTTCGGTATAATCTATCCATACCGGTCCGTTCCAATACTATGAGCGTGGAGGGGACAAGGACGAGTAAGGGGACTGGGCTGAATCAATGTCCTCCCATTACCACGGGAACTGGATTAAGGACCTCTGACTGAAATTGATGATTTTAAAAAATAAGGAGCGTTTCAATGTAAAACCTGCGAGCAAGAATATCATTCTTATTAAGTTATTTCTTCTTCTTCTGACCCTTATCTACATTTAGTGTTGCAAAGGACGCTTCATCAGACCGACCGATGAGATGTACTATTACTTAAAAGCAAGGTGATTAGTCCTGGGCTATTTTGATCCCTTTCCCCCACCACTTATCAATTACCTTAACAGGTAAATACGAAGGCAAATGAAACAAAATACTAATTTAATTTCTTTATATCTTGTCTACGTAAATAGTTAATATTTCTCGAGTTTAATTTTCTTTATATGGTAATGTTAAATGACTTCAATATTCATTTGCAAATTATTATATTGTTCATATTTCGAGTACCTGTTTTTTGGTATCTGCAGTTTCCATGTCGAAACATGATACCCATCTCTATCTCTTCTGGGTAGATAATTTATGCCATTGACTTAAATTTACTTGTTCTTTTTCATCTTCTTCATATCATGCCACTCCACGCTGAAGGCTTGCTAACACCATAACCACTTTTACATTACCCGTATGGACAGCCACATAGCGGTGCAATGGAAGTGGCGTTTTTTTAAAGCCAGGTTTTAGATATATCACTGGTTCGAATCTCAAAGTAGTGTGTTACTTTTTTCTGAGATATGACCATTTTTCGTTTTAATCATTTCCTATCAAATCGTGTAATATACGAAACGACAAGAGAGTATTTTAAGAAAACTCAAACCAGCGTTTGATTATAAAATTTATAATGCTGTAAAAAGTATAACACAAAAGTGTTTGTGATTTTTGTCTTCTACTGTATACAAACGTAATTATCGACAAATCATTTTATTTAGTAACAAATGGGCCCAATTTATCTATCAGCGACATAATTCAAATGGTGTAGAGACAGCCCTGGGCTTTCGATCATTATTTATTGCTGGAAAAAAAATCCAAAGATGAATTTTGTGTAAAAAAAAAAACATAGGGAAGATATGGAAATTGTCTTTTTTTTTATTTACAGTATATTTATTTTGCAAAGGAAAAAATAACAGGAATAATTATAATGAAAGTTAACTAACACGTTTTATTTATTGATTATGCTCTGCTGTATGCTACGTGAGAATCGATTGCTTATATCTAAATTAACCAGCTGCCTGACATATACATATAAAATAGAACTAAGTGATTACTTATATTTTCTCATTTTTCTCTTATTATTAACTGTAGACAGTTGGTAGAATTCCATATTGAATTGTTGGGTCATCATCATCTTCTAAAGGCAGCGCCTTGTTGTGTCAGCCACTTGTCTCTGTCAGTCGCCATCCTCTTGAGCTGCGAATAGGAGGAGACGTCCATGAGCCGCTTCAAATCCTGGAAGTATGAAGTTCTTGGGCGGCCTCTTGTTCGTTTTCCCAAGATTCTTCCTTCGAAGATGTTGCTAAGAAAGGTGCTATGTCTAATTGAATTGTTGGGTAACATATCCAAAATAAAACAAGGTTTTTGTTGGATTGAATTCTACATTTATTTATGTATATCTTAATACGTGACGCGTTTCGTCTTCTTAGGATATTATCAAACACTAAGAAGACGAAACGCGTCACGTATTAAGATATACATAAATAAATGTAGAATTCAATCCAACAAAAACCTTGTTTTATTTTGGATATATTACCCAATAATTCTGTATTTTCTTATTTGTTACTTTCTTATTTGTTTTACAGTCTTGTTGATCTTAATCCCATGTCCCATAATTTGTAATGAAAATTCCCTATCGGGAATATTATATACTCGTATGTCACTTTTGTATGTTATTTGTTTAAATAAATAAATAAACAATTTTTTGGTGTTCATATCTTTAAAATAATTTAGTTAATGTGTAAAAAACTTATTTTTACTGTGGTTTCTATTAATCCTCCCGAAAACGAAAAGAAATGTGTATAAATCTAGGAAATATGTCTACTGTTTTTTTTTACATTCATAATTAAAACTCAGTATCTTTTTAGTCATATAAGGGTGGTGTAACTTGTCGGTGAACTACGCCGCACCCTTCATTGTACGTATTACAACCCACACTACATATAATGTAGGTAGTGCACAATACCCACCCCATCCTTTACCCACTTCCTAACATCTCTCTTTGTCAGTTTCATACCTCATTAGTGAATGTTAGTCATTAGCCATGCCTTCTAGCTACTCCTTACATAACTAACAACTATTTATAAACATTCTATTAAATAATAATTCATGCTTAGATATCAAGTGAATAACTTATGTAGCCAGCCTTGAAATAAATTTATGAAAATCATGTAAATTTATAAATGCACGCTCTAATTGAATAAATACCTAAGGAAGTGAGGTAATTAATCGAAATGTTGTTATTGAATTAAGCTTAACAATTGCCTAGTAAAAAAAATACGCAAAGTTTTAATTTTAACCCGATGGTTGCCAGAGACGAGATATCTCGGCAAATGGCGGAGTGCCCGTATGGCCAGAGACGAGATATCTCGTCAGTACTTTTGATGACGTATTACTCCGCAGTTTTAACTCATATTGACAATCTGTCAAAAACGGAACATACATTGCCATCAGTTGAAGTTGTCACAAAATATTTTATAAAGTTTTTAAATACTTTTAAGTGATTTATCGGTATCACTTTCAGCTGACAGTTGACAGATGTCATTAGGGCTACCACTCAAACCACTTGAAATATTGATTATTTTAATCGATTGTTTTGAACGCCAGGGGTTTTTATTTTGCTAATTTTTTTTGTGTTTTTCTTATTATTTTAAAATATTCCATTGATAAATAATAGTTGTGTGTTAATATTAAATTTAATAAAAACTTGCGTGTGCGACTTAGTGTGACAACCCTGAAAATTTGAAACTGGTTTAACTTCAAGAATAAAACTCTAACAATCGATGCGGGATATAATATTTGGTAAGTAAATTATAATTCAATAAAAACAAAAAAAAAAATCTTTAGACAACTTTTTTTTTTCAAAAAAATACTTGGCCTGTTGAGCACTGCGGCGTAATTTATTTGCGGCTATGAAAAGGTTAAAAACAACTCTCGAGAAACGTTGTTACTTAAATTTTAACCAGTAGAGTACAGTTGATATAAATCCACCTGTTGGGTGTTTTCAAATGTTTTGGTCATGGTTCTGGCAAGCTAATTCACTACTGCTTCTACTTCACAGCGTTTCACTGCAGAAGTAGGCTGAGAGGAGGGAACGCCACAGTCATCTGTCCTGACATACACTCCTAGCTTCCTCTACATTCATACATCTAGTCATACATGCCCTCCTCTAGTCATACTTTTATAGACTTTTGACACGACCAGAATTTAGGTTTCGATTGATCTGGTCGTCTTGCTGGCCATCCTAGTTCTTTTCTTCCATTCATATTTGCCCAACTTGCCAAACTCTCTTAGTTTTTTTTATCGCCATCCATTCGCTCCACATGTCCAAACAACTCAAAGACCCATTAAAATATTTATAATGGCGGACAGTGTGTATCATGTGCTTACTGTCACTTAGCCTTTTCAATGTTTTCGATTGCATTGATGTTTCATAGATTTTTAATATTTTCATTGCTTCACAAGCTTTATGAAATTATAGGTACATACATATTCGAAATGTGTGTTTTCTATTTTCTTTTTTTTTTCCATTTAATTAGACTGAGCCACAGTAATACGTAGTGTTACTAGTTTGAAAACAACGAGGATGATTTAATTTTCAAAATTAAATTATTTTCAAATGTATAAAATTTTAAGATTGTGTTCACTGTTATCTCTTAAAACGATATCAAGAATACTGCACTTAGCTACAAATAATCGGAATTGTAGAAATTCAGAACTTAAAATATCTACAATTTGATGCTACGCAAGTTTTCTTATCTACCCACGATTTGAAACGCAAAATATAAAGCTCGCTACAGTGAGCTTGTCCAGATTCGTGGGATCGATATGGGGGCAGCGGAAGGAGGCTGTATGCCGTAACCATGGAAACTGCTCTCAATCTCGGCAACAAGTAGCAGCACTCAGCACTCGAGTTAAGTGGACCCCATCCCTCTTACTCTCACCCCCACGGAACCTGCGACCCTCTTCACAACCGTCTTTATTCCTTTATTTGAGCACTCTCGGGTAGAAAGCTCTTAAATGATTAGGTCCATTTTGTTAAAAAATGTTTCACGACTCGGCCTGCCACGAACGAATCCCAAATCGAATTATTTTTATCACGATTTTTATTGATACCTGAAGAAGTTTACTGAGACAAAAATGTGGAAACCAGAGCTTACGAACTGTCAATCGCTAGTTTGAGTGATAACTTTACACACTGTAATATTTACTACTATACCATAATTGACATTCACATAATTTAAAGTATAAGTAATTGGACATTGGCCTTAAAAAAAAAATGTTTTACTAAGTTGATTCAGTTGACCAAAAAAGATTTATACAATATTTAAAAAAAATTCAGTCGATCAGATGTTTCACGTTCCCATCTTTTAATCGACTTATACGAAAACAATTATTAAAAATTCAGCATTTACTTGGAAACTTTTAATCTATAATGTACATATACACACACAAATATTTTATAATTTATATTTGAAGCCCTAACATTGTGATTTTCCATTTTATAATTAAAATGTAACTTTGTATTTAAATCACTATAAATATTTTATTAAAACTTAATTATAATGTCTACCGGATTCGAAGCTCACCGGTAGACATTTTAATTAAGTTATGAAAAATATTTAAAGTGATTTTTAAAAAAAGTTACATTTTAATTACAAATATATTACTTATATTATATGTGTTTATTTTTAAATATATAGCTTATGTATGTGTGTATACAAATATGTATATTATTAATTCATCTTGTCCGCCTCCATAGGGTAATAGTTAAAACATTTGACTACCATGCTGGAGGTCCCGGGTTCGATTCCTGAGGGGGGGATGAATATTATTTAAAGTATTTTGTTCACTCTAATATATATTTATTTGATACTACCCTGGACTGGTACCTGAAACGTAAGACTGATTACCCAAAATTAACGTGCCCTATGCACCATTGAGTGCGGATAAGAGTCAGAAGTATTTTCAAATATACCTTAGTAAAATACATAATTAAGTTACTGAGTATCATAAATGGTAAAATATATTTTAAATCTGCGAACATAAAAATATACATATACGTCATCAATGTGGAGGGCTGATTTACAATAATATTCGAATTATGGTACGCCTTAGTGAAACAATCCATGAAGGCTAAAAAAGGCCGTCAACTCTTAGTTTTATTTTCAGGATTATTCAGTAGCCAAAAATTGTATGTTTTTCAAATTTATAGTAGAAAACATTAGGATTTGTCGTAACCTTTCAAGACTCCACTAAGATTTTTCCTCACACGCGTTAGATAGGTAGGTACTACGAAATTACGTAGGTACCTGATAATGCAGAATCAGTTTTGAAATTCGAAATTAATTTGCGAAACTCCAAACATTTGAAATACGAACATAGAAAATATTTGACGTTGCGTTTACAACTAAATTATTTTTGTCTTAAATTAAAACCAAAATTTAAAAATGATTTCTGTGAAAGAAATTGAGTTTGATTGGCTTATGATGGTGGTTGCCGGGATCGCGACTCATTATTTCCAGATCAACGCTTCGGGGATCAACAAGGACAATTCCCCTTTACCTAATTTCCCTTCCTTGTTCTTCTGTTATGGAGTTTGCCTAATCATAGCGAACAAAGACTGGTGGCCAGCATCTTTTCGACAACCCCCAAAAGGAATCAAAAAATTGTTTAGGGTAAAAAAATCATAAATCTCCTTGTATGTGTTACCTATTATCATGGCTTTTTCCTCATATAACGTGCGTATGACGTACCTTTTTGAGAGTTTATATTTTTAAAACAAAACATTAAGGTGAACTTCTTTAGTAGCGAACGACGCGAGCGGCAGACGCCCAATTTATAAATGAACCACACGATTGGGATTCGCAGAACTTGACTTGCAGTTGCGATTACAAGTTCTCATTCACAAAAATCTGCGCACACCTATAAAAAATCACCAATAAGCAGTTTACTAAGGAATCTAGTGTTCTATTTTTGTGATGAAAAGTTTGTTTGGAAATAGATAATAGTGGATGAGCGATCTTCGACAAGAAGAGTCGTTACTATCGTATCGGTCAAGAAACAGTGTAGTCACATCTCTCCGCAGTCAATGGATGTCGGTTAATAGGAATGTTGTTTATATCTTTTGATTTTGCATAGTACATTTCTCTCGTCTAACAAATCACATTAATTCATTGAACAGATCATTTATAAATGGGAGCGTCCGCCGCTCACCGTTGACGTTACTAGGTACATATACCTTCAACATGTCTATTCCCTTAACTCAGTTTTGAGAACAAAAATCCGTGAATTCTGTAAAAATTCTGTAAAATGACATTTGTATTTTGGCTAAAATACGAATAGGATCGTTGGAACATTATAGGTACCTATAATTTTCCAACGATCCTATTCGTATTTTTTTGCATTATGAACTCGTCTATTTCTATTTTTCTATTTTACTGGTGTTTTTTTTTATCCGGCTAGGCCCGTGATTTGAATTATTGTATTACGAGCATTCCACATAAATAGACTAACAATAAGTTAAACAATTCGTTAAACGTGTCAATTAGACGTAAAGGATAAAAAATAGTGATGTATACGAATATACCAATTGGTAGCCTGGGATATTATAATAGAGAATTTAGAACTGCTTACGTCGATGCGAGGGGATAGATACTTCATTTTTACAGTGTAATTTATTGAAGAAAGATAATCAATATTTAGAGGCGATCGATAATAGATGCGTTTTTAATTTCTAGGTGGCACTGACATGCGTCATTGTGGATTTTATCATGAGGACAGTTTACTTGTCTTACCAAGAAGGTCTTAAATTTGTAATGCAATATTCCTATTCGGAGGTAAGTCGTTAACTCCATTCATACTAGTCTGGACGAATTCTTTTCGTTTTCAGTTGACACTGCTAATTTTCACCGTCTAAAAGCAAGTGACTTGTGTGGTCAAAGTAACATCAATCATATGAATCCAGAAAACGTTCAGAATTTACTGCAGGGGTTCGGAGTGACTCTCATCCTCTATTATCAAACGAGTATTATTCTCATTCGAAATCTCTCGAGAAAAAATTCATTTTACATCTGCATAATGTATCATTGTTTTGACCTAATTGTCCTATGACTTACTGATACTATCATCAATAAGAACGTACGTAAGTAATACACACCATGTTTCAGGAGAAACCGCAACAAATCAAAAGGACAGTATTCTTCGTATCAGTAAAAAAACATAATGATTAATTTTGAAAGGTGTATTTTTATTTTATTAAATAGTATGATTCGTGTAAATGTACCTTTACTTTTGAACATCGACTCAATAAAAATAGGGACGCGGGGATGTGAATGTAGGGGAATGTAGGGGATCGGGCAGAGGCGTCCGCTTGTAATAAGGTTCAAAGAGTATCTATACCAGGGCTGTCCAAACCAAATACGAAACGGGGCTATTCCGAATAACTAAATATATTAAAGGGCTGCAAGAGCAAAAACTTATTTAAGAAAAAAGAAAAAATACAGGGATGTCATTGTAAGCAAATTACAAACGTAAAGACACGGTTTGGGAATTCCCCTTATGATTAGGACAGAAAACTTGTTGCGATATACATAGATAAATATGCCATAAATATTTTATTTATTTATTTGGGATGCCGTAAAAGTATGATAATGTTCTACGAAATCATTTTTTTAAAGGAAAATTTCATCTTAATGAGAGACTTGTTGGGATTTCATATGATGTTTTAGGGACGCGTGTGTTCAGCATTCTCTGTACATGTCCAGCCCATCTCAATCTGAGGAGTCTCAAATGGACTGAGATACTAAAGACCTGATATATTGTACGAGTATATCAAACAGTTCGTTGTGTCGGATTCGCCGCTGTTCCCCCTCTTTTATTCTATTTTCTGTATTTTTCATCTTACATAGGTACCAGCCACTGTTTTAATTAATATACAGTGGAAACTCTCATAACGAGTAATTTGCATAACAAGTAAAAAATATGTGAAAAAGTTGCTCCCTTAACGAGCGATATTTCGCATAACGAGTAACAGAGAACGAGTAACGAATTATGCTCGTTATAAGATGCTCCATTGTATTCAATATGAAATAACCTAAGCATACATCCTGTTTTACAGATAAAAACTCAAAACGCCGATTTGAATTCCTTTATGTGTGCTATGGCACAGCCAGATGCAATAATACTCACATCATCAATTTTATCCATATTATTTGTTGCCTTGTCAACACACGTACTGAGGAGGACTGGCGATCTAATGCATTTGGGCAAAAGGTAAAGTAAATTCATATTTTGTTTTACATTCCTGGTGCAAGTATATTGACCGTGAACAACTTCCAGGGAAAAAATCATTCTTTTTTTTAAAGAACGCGAGTTGCTATTCGATACCATACTTTTTTATATTTCGATAGGTTTATGTATACATTTGTTTTATATTTAGCATGGGTTAGAAAAAAATTATTACCTGAAATTTTTCATTTTCAGTTATTTTCTTTTATAATTTCCTAAAATAAAAACAAATCAATACCACTTTTTCCACTTTCCTTCTTATTACCTAATGCAGTGGTCAGCAAACCTATTAGCCAAAGAGCCAAATATGAACATTGCAATGACTAAAAATTTTCCTAAGAGCCAAGTCTGTTTGCAATTCTACTACACCTTAATTATAATTTTAGACCTTTATTAAATTAAGGGTACACTCAATTAAAGTTGATTTCACACATAATAATGATTTTATTCATTATTTTTTGACATCTCATCAAAGATGAAGAAGAATATGGAAGTCTGGGCATTTACGGGGCTGACGACCGTTATAGGCTGGTTTAAGTGATCACTTTACACACGTGTAACATTCACCAATTCTACCCATTATTGACAACCACACTACTTAAATTCTTGGAAGTTCTATATATATGAACCAATTTAGAAACCTTGTTCTTGAATCACTAGAACTTCACTAGAAACATCTATTGATGAGACGTAAAGAAGCTTTCTATTAAGCAGAAACTCTTATATTAGTATGTGAGGTCTAAATCCTGGATTATAATCACACACATGAGAAACGCCAGAAAATACCATTTTCATTTTTATTATTAAGCTTATAATAAATGCCCATAAATGCCCATACTTCCATATTCTTCTTCATCTTTGATGAGATGTCAAAAAATAATATGAAAATAACTCCTGTAATTGGAGATAATCCAGATTTTGTGAACAAGTATTTGGACACACTCAAAATGTTGTATTTTATTCATTGATAAAAAAATCTTATGATTGTAAGGTATCCATAAGAATGCTACTTGTTGCAAATAATGTCCTCGCATCTCCATTGAAGGTTTGATCAAGTCGAGTTTATACATATTTTTAGCATTTTTCCGGGTTTTCGTCAATAAGATGACTTCTCAATTTGCTTTAAATAAGGTTCATGATTTGAAAAGGTTTTTCGCATGAATACGTAGAGTCGAAGAGCCATCCCGCAGATATTTGTGCCGGAGCTGCACTTAAAGGGTCAAAGAGGCGCATGCATCTCTGAAGCCACACTTTGCTGACCATGCCTTAATGATCGGTATTCATTCCTTCATAAACAAATCCATCTCAATGTGTTTTCTTTTTTCAGTGCCTTAAGTATGGTGACTAAAAAACCCGATTTAAAAGAAATGTTCTCATGATATTTTGATGTTTAAATGAAGACTGTCTACCAATTTTTTAAATACCAATTTGATGAAACATTATATCGCACACCTTTTGTATTCAAATAATAAATCTTGTTTGATATAATTTTAATTTTGGTTTTTTTCCATAACACGCATGCAATTTTAATGTTTTGATATTTATTGTGAAAAAGTAATATGTATCTATTGAATGAGAGAAACAACTGGGGATGCAGGCACAGCAGTCGGTAGATGTTGAATGTGCTAGGAAGAGAAATACCCTGTATTCATAAATACTATTAAAATTCGACCTTGAAATGAAAATTCCATATGAAAGAGATTGGGCCGATCTACACCCACTGTATTCATCGCTCTGTATTCCACGTGATTTCAATTAATTTTAACGCAATGTCTTGTGTTTAAAATAAATTGACAACAGTAGGAAAGTTAGAAAACCCATAATTTTGTACTTTTTTTTATCTCTCTGCACATTTCAGAAACTTTAGTTCATTATAAAATATATGAAAAAATCCTGACTAACATTTCATCAAAACTTATATCTCTCTGAAAATATCAAACCAAGGATCTATGTTAAAAATGTAGAAATTAATGGCACAATAACGGTAAAAAATAGTAAATAACATTGTTGAAATAGATTCAATGAGTAAATAAAATAAAGTTATGTTTGGACTAGAGTTTTTATTTTACAGTCATTTCTATAATATTATGGTAAGTACTATATCTATTATCTATTAAGTAGATATTTTTCACAAACTTGAATCCCAGTTATTAAACAAGTATCCTAGTAGCAATTAGAGAGTAGGGCCCAAAATCATATTTATGCAACTAATGTGATTACTACTATGTAATTGAATGACGATGTAGCAACAAAAAATAACAATTAAAACACACAAAAAAATTATAAATTATTATATTACAATATACTGTAAGCCAATGGATAAATTATTAATGCTAATAAAGTGAATTAAGTGGCAAGGTTTTATCACTAAGAATGAAAATCTAACATTTCCTTTAAATTTGTGTAACTAGTAGACATGTTTTCTAATAGCGATAATATTTTCTTTTCTTTCTCATCCTTAGCACTCTTTGGTACACATAAAGATTTTAATACATTTATGGAGGTATCTAATTGCCGTAAGTGTAGAACGATGTCATTTTTACTGGCATCGGTGTCAACGTGTATATTAGATTTAGGTTCCAAAATGTTTTGCAAGTTCTCAAAAAAATTACTTTGGAACTTTGGAAGATCGTTACATTTAATTTTTTTAAAAAAATCATTTTTCTGAACTTCCAGTTCGTTCTTACGTTTGACTGCTGCTTGCAAATTCATACCGAGTCTCGACAACTCGATATGTAATTTTTCTTCAACAGCTTTTTGCTTCACTTCTATATTGAGAATTTCATTCTGATATTTAATCATGTCGGCTTTGATTAACAGTTTTCTGGTTTCAGAAATATTGTCTTTCTTCTCAGGAACATGTCTTTCAAAATCTTCGCGCAGAGATTGAAGTCGCTCTACCTAATGATAAAAAAAAAACAATTTATCAAATATAATAAATCAGGATAATAATAAATCATTTGTAGAATGTAAATTTACAAATTCATTAGTAGCAGAAAAAGTACAGTGTATAAAAAATAGGCATACATTTGTGAGTAAAGAGTTTTTGGTAAAAAAAAAATATGTACAAAATACTAAATTGAGTTGCCACTTAGCATTTCCATATCAATGATGCATGGTAGCCAAGTTAACCACTAACTAAAAAGCCAGGCATATTTATCTTAATTTATCAATACTAAGCACACATAAATTTTCTCTCTATTATCTCCTTTTCTTTCTCTTAACACATAGCGTAGTTAAATGAATAACACTTTGATACACCTCCTTTTTTCATAATTTAACCTTTCCAGGAGTATGGACGTAAATGAATGTCATTGTGAATTTTCCTCAAAGGAGAATCGACGTTAATGAACGTCGAAATCTGTCAGTTGGTATGATGTAATTCTATAGAAATGACATCTGTGGATATTTGTACTTAACTTTCTCATAAAATAAAACCTAGAGATGGTGAGCTTTATTTTTATTTAAATATTTTTACGTAATTTCTATCTTCATAATACAAAGATTTTATATTTAAAAATACATATTTAATGTAAAAAAAAAACCCACTCCCCAGAGAAAGTCGGACATCAATTATTGTACTTCTGGAAAGGTTAAAAGTTCATCAAACAATTCAAAAAGTGTCCCTCTTTAGTCTGGTAAAATCCCAGTTTTAGACTGGTACTGGTACTCTTACAAACAAAATTTATCATGTCAATTTTTAGACTAATAAAATTATACCTCTTGGCGTAATTCCCGTATTAACTTCAATTGCGGATCTTCATTGACAGCCACCCTGTTGACAATATGTCGAGCTTGACAGGCATATCTCAATGTTGACAAAGTTTCCTCCATGTATAGGACACTAGGAGACACGGTTGCAAGCATCACAGTACGAGAGTTCCCTCCTAGACTTTCCTGCAAATATTTATTAACTTATAGGTATGTAAATTAAATGAAGTATTTTATTAATAAAATTAATATTAAATATTGTTGCCAAACCAAATAGATATTTTATTGAAATTTAAATAGTAAAGTTTGTAATATATACAAAAAAAAATTATCAAGAAAGCATTCATTGAAGTCGACAGTACAAGTTTTATTTTTATATGTATAACTTTGACAGCACGTCAATCATAAGAACGATTGCAACACGTAATCTATACTCCTTTGAGACTAATTTTTTGGTTCGCAGAAAGATGAATACAATAGATGTTTTTTTTTAATATTTCGCTCACTCCTTTCAAGAACGTCATAAATCAAAAAACTTGATTTTTCAGGAGAACGTTTTTAAAGTTTAAAAATAAAATACAATGTATTAAAAATAATTATCAAGCCACTTATTGAACTTTTTACTGTACATTAGATGTTTTTAGGTAAAACCTGAAGGTTTTTTCTCCATTTGAAAAATATTAAGTACATTCAAAAAAAATTATTAAACAATACCTTTTCTTCTAAATGCAAAAACAACACTTTCTGCCCTGTAGCGGGTAAATATTAAGTTAAAAATGTGCCTCTTTTGCTGGGATATAGTACATTTTCTGGGCATTCCAAAAACATGCTCAACTGTAAATTGACGATTTTTTATTTATGACGTTCTTGAAAGGAGTGAGCGATGTGAATTATGACTATACACAGTAAACATTCAATAAATAAAAGTAGTAAGAATAGATTAAAGAATACCTTAAGTAACCAGGTCAGTACTGACTCTCTGTAAGGAATAAAGTTACCCCTCTTGAGGTCTGATAAAGATGTAATGACTTTGCCCAAAGTGAGAAGAGATTTATTAATGCTCAAGCCTTCCTTAAACCTTTCTTCGCTGACAAAGGAAGTAGCCACCCGCTCGCTTCCGGCCAGGTCCACTAAGCTGACCTTGGAGCGTAAACTCTGCTGAGAGCACACGGCCACTTCTAGAATGGCGTGCGAGCGCGAGGAGTGGTTGTTGTGTAATGTGGCGCTGGTGGCCCGACGCCTGTTCCCGTGAGCTAACAACACATTCAATTCATTTAAAGAATCTACTCTGTGCTTACTCAAGTTCTCCACGTATGGTCCAGTCGAAGGATGTTCCCTAACTCTGAGGCTTGTTTTATTTTCGACATCATCTGAATCACTCAAAAGATCGTGAATTTTTTCATTATATATTTCGTAGTAACTAATGGAGACTTCGGATTCTTTACTCTGATTACGAATCAATAACTCGTTACAAAACCTCGGAATAATACCCGACCCTTCTCCGCACAGAGTGGAATCGGATCCCATCATGCTATATGTTTTACCCGACCCGGTTTGTCCATAGGTAAATAGACACGCGTTGTATCCTTCCAAAGCAGCATCTAAAAGAGGCAACGCGATCTCTTCAAAAACATCCTTTTGACTCGAAAATTTATTCAAGCCGTCTTCGTATGACCAAAATATGTGATCATAACTGTAGGTAGATTCAACATCATTAGAAGCTCCAGTATTAACGGTAATTTCTTTATCGATAACTTTAAATGGGCATTCACCTCCTGATATTGTTTCCTTAGAATTCATAGGACGAAACCTAACCGCGACACATATTTTACGAACGTCCGCAGAGCTTTCCCCTAACTTTAATTTAGACCGCGTTGGAGTATTTATGTTCCCAATACACTCTAACTTTCCAACTTTTTTGTCCTTCGGAGTGTTTCGCAAATTGCACAAAGTCTTGAAACTTTTGACAGGGGTTAAGCATTCGTTCTGGCACTTCACTCGTGAATTATGCATTTCGGTAATGTATTTTAGTAATGGATTATAAGCGTTGTTAATTTCCTTTTTGCTTAATACTGATTTTAAATTATTACTTTTTAACACTACGTTTTTTGCCCATTTCAATTTCAGCAAAGCAGCTGACAGTTAAAAGCAGTTGACAGTTTAAAATATATTTAAAAAATCATAGACAAACTTTGTAAGTAAATGCCTACCTAATATTTATTCTACGATCAAACCCTTTTTTTATAGAGGTTATTTAGTATCTATGACCTATTTTTCTGTCAGTAAAATGTCATTTTATGGTCTGGACTTTTCTTTGTGAAATGTCAAGTTTTTAAGGTTATGTTTAGTAAAATACGATTTTGTAATAAAATAAATCCATAAAAATGTACAGAAGGGGATTTTTCGCTTTCCAAAACATAAAAATATCATTTAAACATGCTTCATCGAGTGCTATTACACAGTTAAAAAATTCAGCCAATTTCATAAGATCCCAACATTTTCAAGGAAAATTTAATACCGGCCCATTTTTTCTCAGAAGCGCATTAGGTTTTACTCTTTTCAGCTGGCCTGAGATAGAAAAGCACACAAATGCTGAAGATGATCTTATTACAAATTTAAAATGGTGTATTCTTCTTATCGAAAGAAAGGAATATGCCAAGGTTAGTAATAATCGCACTCCACACAAAGTTAAATTCCTCGTTATTATACATTAATAACTCATATTTTTAGAAAGCCTGAGAAGAATATTAGATAATTGCTAATTAACAAAGTATATGAAATTTCACCTTTATATCGTTAAATTTAGAAATTATAATCAGTCATATCCAAGAACACCCAAGGATCTACTTATAGTAATTAGTTTAGATAGCTACCACCATATTTATTTAAAGAAAAAACCTTGAAAAACCAAAATAGATTATACCTACCAATATGTCCAATATTTTTTTAAAATTTATTATTCTTTTTCCCCTGACGCTTACCATCCCCAAACGATACACAGGGCACTGCACCAAATCAATGCACTGTTAAGTTGGTTGTAAATTAAATTAAGGCAAGGCGATCAGTTCTGCACTTGAGGTCCAGAGTTATACTAAATAAATATAAGTGAGAAATCTAATATGTATATTTGTTCTTAACCCCCGGGAATCTATCCCAGAACCTTAAGTACGGTACCCAAACGAGCTTACCACTTCAATGTGCAGGTTGATATCAATTTATTATGCCATACGTAGTCAAAAGTAAGGGGAGAATGATCTAAAAATCTTACACAAACACATATCGCTCACTCCTTTCAACAAAGTCATATATCAAAAACTTGATTTTTTAGGAGATCGTTTTTGATGTTTAAAAATTCAATAAAATGTATTTAAAATAAATATCAAGCCACTTATTGAACTTTTACTGTGCAATAGATCTTTTTAGGTAAAACCTGAATGTTTTTTCTCCATTTAAAAAATATTTTGTTGAATTAAAAAAAAAAATTAAACAATACCTTTTCTTCAAAATGCAAAAACAACATTTTTTGCCCTGTTTCGGGTAAATATTAAGTTTAAAATATGTTGCTTTTGCTGGGATATAGTACATTTTCTGGGCATTCTAAAAACATGCACAACTGAAAATTGACAACTTTTGATATATGACGTTGAAAGGAGTGAGCGATATGTACACCATTGATGGGATTTATGTAATAAAATTCAAAATACGTCATCTGGTATTGGATACGAAATCTTCTTTTACAAACATAATGAAATTATTTATTTTGTTTTTATTTATTTATTTAGATACATAATATTTATGTACATACTGTTTTGTATCAATTTTTACTGGGGATAAGAAATGGACTGTTTATTCGTTACTTTTTCTCGGTTTATATTTCTTTCCAGCTTAAGTTTTTTGTATAAAATATATTAGGATCTTTAAATACACAATGAAATTTGTGCATTAATTGCCATGATTAGCTTCAAATGATCAAGTTCAAAATCCGAATTAAATAATGACTTATTTTAAAGAACTTGTTATTAAATTTCGTTGTCCATGCATAGTGTATACATATTTAAAAATGTATAGGAGTTGCTGCTTTAGTGTAATGTATAAATACATATACAGATGAGTAAAAATATGCGTAAACATATGTAATTACTTTCATAACTAACAACAACAAAAAAACAAACAAATTATTAATGTGTACTGATTTTTGTCCCTTTTTCATGTTGCCACAACCACTAAATATCTTTTTAATGGTGTAATTTCCTTTGTAATATGATCTATAATCTTTAAAAATATCTATTTTTAGCATTTATGTATGGAAATAATCATCAACATATAAAAGAACCATCACTAACGTAACTTAACCTGAAGAAACATCCTTATTAATTTTATTAAAATGTTGTACTTTTCCAGGCAGAACAATTGCTACATGTAGCATTACACATAACTTAACCCGAAGAAACACACTTATTAATTTTATTAAAACGTTGTTCTTTTCCAGGCAGAGCAATTGCTACATGTAGCATTACGCATGGCTTAACCCGAAGAAACATCCTTATTAATTTTAATAAAATGTTGTACTTTTCCAGGCAGAACAATTGCTACATGTAGCATTAAGCATTAACTTAACCCGAAGAAACATCCTTATTAATTTTATTAAAATGTTGTACTTTTCCAGGCAGAACAATTGCTACATGTAACTTTACACATAACTTAACCCAAAGAAACATCCTTATTAATTTTACTAAAATGTTGTACTTTCCCAGGCAGAACAATTGCTACATATAGCATTACGCATCGCACAACAATCTCAGAACCAGGATGGCATCACTTATATTTACGATGTCATGGCTAATCTAGCTCTTAATATGGGCCAATATGAGAAGGCAGAAAAACTCTTTGTGAATGTCATGCAAAGACTAATGGGAAACGGTTTAAAACAAGACGATATTAAGGTTTTTATATTTTATTTTACCCAGTAAATTTCATACTTAACTAAACCATAGTAAGAAAAATAAATGGAGAGAGTGTAATAATTTATAACATTTGGAGACACTAAAAATGTTGTAAATAAATTATCTGGTCAAATTATAAGCTAAAATAATAAAATGAAAAGAACATTTTCCCGCGTTTCTCATGTGTGATCCAGGATTCAGAATCCAGGATTCAGACCTCACATACAAATAAAAGAGTTCCTGCTCAATAAAAAAGCTTCTTCATCTTACCAATAGATGTCACTAGTGAAATTCTAGTGATGCAAGTACAATGTTTCGGAATTGTTTGTATTTATAGAACTTCCAAGAATTTGTAGTGTGGTTGTCAATCATGGGTAGAATTGGTGAATGTTATACGTGTGCAAAGTGATCACTTAAACTAGCCTATGACGGGCGTAAGCCCCGTAAATGCCCAGACTTCCATATTCTTCTCTATCCATGTTGAGATGTCAAAAAATAACGTATTGATTAATATACGACAATTTTTTTTCAAATCGGGGGAGAGTTCATGATCAAGTGCTGTTTTCTTCTGTTTGTTTTAAAAGACCATACAAACTTTTACACTTGAAAAATCATTGTGATCCTAACACATCATATTGTTTTTTCTTTTCTTTCAGAACATACACATAAGTTTAAAGTTAGCAAGAATTTATTATTTGAAAGGTGATATGGAAAAGGCAGGTGTTGGATATAGATGGAGTATAGAAAATTTACGAAAGAACATTGGAAGTGATTTGGAGTCTGAAAACAATATGTTACTAGCTCTTGCTAATAACTGGTTAGTTCTCAATTACTTTTATTTATACCCATTATACACTTTTATTTAATTTATTTATTTATATATTTTTGTAATACCTACACAGAATTTACAAAAACTTTCATTAAAAATTTTATAGTAGAATTTATTTACTTTTTTATATTGGAAAAAAAAGTTTGCAAATGAATTTATTTTAAAAAGAATATCGGCATTAATGTGTAAAAACAGAATTTGATTTTTGTAATAAAAATAATTATAATCGTAGTCTTAAACCTCGGCCAATCCATAGTACAAAAATAATTTTGCATATTCAATGGTGGGCCATCGGGTTTATTTATAATTTAATATTGCGGCGAAATTAAATTGGTACAAATCTCTGCTAGTACAAAAAGTTAAGTTTTTTTTGTCGGTAAGCAATAATGCTATGTCCCTGTGTAAACGCTGACAAAATAAGAGCTACCTAACTACCCGTACTTACAAATATAACATTTCACTGCCACTGGTCATAGACAAACTGGAATGGCCCCCCATTTTCTAATGCGTTTCCCTAGTGTGGATAGCAATCAGACCGATAAATTGAGAATAAACTGTTTAAAACCTGCAAACAAATTATTTATTTTTATATGTCCGCCTCTGTAGTGTGATGGTCAGTGCTTTTGGCTACCGCGCTGGAGGTCAATGGTTTCAATTCCTAGGGGGGTCATAATAAATGTGTGACTTTTTACTTTTATATGACCCTGGTGGTACTTGAAGCGCAAGGCAAGACCTTTCCTTTGTGTATTTAATGATCAAAAAACACTTGGGTTGAGACATGGGTGAAATGTGACTTATAAATAAATTATTAATGTTTAAATGTAATTATTAAATAAGTATTTTTTTAGGTATACAGAAATATTGATAGAAGAGAAGAATTATGAATATGCTATGAAACTGATGAAAGAATCATATGATATTTTGACCCGTTTTGAAGAAGGCAACCAAGAACAAATGGTTATTTTACTAAAATTATTTGATATGGGAACAATCTCTGAAAAAGTAAGTATTGATTTACGTAATAAAAAAACATAAATGGAAACTAACTAACTAGTTAATTTTTTGTACTCATTTTGTTAAATATTACAAATATGATTTTTATTCCCTTTCAAAAACAATATATGTACTTACTAAATACTTTCCATTTTAACTATAGTTTTTTTTAATTACATAAATAATGCTTCCCACAGATGAATGATTTGACCGCATCAGAAACCTATTTAAAAGAAGCAATCAAACGTGGGCACTTAATAAAAGACATGGATGAACTTAGCCCTATATACATTAATTTAGGAAGAATCTACCTAAGGCAACAATTATTTGATAAAGCGAGGAAATGTTGCGGCTACGGTTGGAAGTTAGGTATTGATAAAGATAATAAGGAATATCAAAATGAAGCCAGTCTATGTTTAGAGGAAATTAATAGATTGAGAAAAATGAAATAATGGATTGTTAAGTTATTAACATGAAACGTTTATTAATGAACTTAAAATTGTAAATAAAATTGATATTTATAAAGCATTTTATGTAGTTTTCATTAATTAAAAATTATTTTATTTGTATAAAATATTACATTTGTTAAACAAAGGATTTATTTAAGTCCGCCACTTCATCTGGAAAAATTTCAGACAATTCAAGTCATTCAAAATACAATAATATGTTTGTACTTATAAATATATGCATACTACATTATTTAAAATCAAAATAAATTGGCTTACGAATTGTTTTAGAAACATTTCTGCAATACATAATTGTGGTTTGTTTTTAAATATATTTATATACCTACATGCTTTTTATTGAATTTTAAATGACCTTCTATCGAAATTTAATTGCAGTTGCAGTCATCGTTTGTTGAAACATCAAATAGCTTCTTGAATGATACAAATATCCACATATATATGTGGCGGTGTTACAAAATGCAGAAACGAAACAGGAGGGTAGTAAAAAAAATATATGTGCCTTTAAAAAATTAATCATCCAAAACTCTAAATAATTTTACTTCATTCTGTTTTCAAGGAGACATAAAACTGACCACCTCGCCTTTATGCAATTTACTATCAGTTTAACATTGCATTAATCCAATGTATTACCCTATATAGCAATGCATATAGATAAAAGAAAATATAATGTTTGGAGAATTTTTATACATGAGACTATGAAACTACATACGATTGTAGATACCATGGTAGATAAATTCCTAGAAAAATTAATGTTCCGTGAAACAATTCTATATAAAACCCAGAGCGAAACCTTGTAGGTGACCGTATTATTAGAAGTTTCAGTATTGAGAGATAAACTGATATTTTAAAAGGTTTTTAAATAATTTATTCACCTGTCGAGGGGAGGACTGCTCTCTTAACACTGCTAGTGCAAATTAAAAATAATACCAAGTTAATGAAAGCATCAGCCATTACATCTTTACGATCAAATTAATCAATTAATAAATTGATTATTATATCTAAATTATAATGTTTTTACTGTCTCCGGTAAAATAAAACAAGATAAAGATGGATACTTTACAGATTGACCCCAAAATATAATTTCTATTCTTGACTTACTAAAATGAGCACCCTTAAATATGTTGCCTGCTATGTGTATTCATTTTAATAATTGGAATGGAACTGTGGAACTGACACGGAATAAAAATAAAGTCATAGGAAGAATATTTAATATTAAAATTAACACAGATATACATACTTATGAGTAATAAAATATTAATCTATTCAAGTTTAGCTATTAGGACCATCATTAGTACGCCACATAATAATGCGACAATTTCCTTCAAGGATTGTAAGTACTTAGTTGTAGAGTCCTCCAGCAGTTCGGGAATAACTGAAACTGTGGCGATGTAAATGAAGCCGCCAGCTGTGAAGGGCAACACCCAGGCCGAAGTGAAAGAGTCGGAAGTGCCATCCAAGAACAGGGACAAGGCTGTGCCTGCCACCGCACCCAGCGCTGTCAGCAGCTGCAAGTACATGGCCTTCTTCCGGGAACACCCGGACTGCAGGAGAATTGCAAAGTCGCCTATTTCATGGGGCACTTCGTGTAACAGAATAGTAAATGTTGTGACCATTCCGATGTTCCGGCCTGCAATATATGAAGCGCCGATGGCAAGTCCATCCGTAAAGTTGTGTGTAAAATCAGCGGCAAGATTCAAGTAACCCGCAACTTTTATTTGCTCGCTTTTCTCTTCCTTTTTATTCTTTTTTCCGTGACTATGTCCATGACCCGAACTCAATAATCGAACAATCTTTTCCACAACTAGAAATGTTATGATCCCTCCTAACACAGCCAGTCCGACACTCATATCGTGCGTATGACCTTCGCTCGAATGGTCGTGAGAATGTTCGCTTCCGTGATCGTGGGGAGTGAGGGCATGTGGAATCAAATGCAAAAATGCATCTCCGAGAAGTCCTCCAGATGCAAAAGCTAGTAAAACTTTTAAAAGTGGTTTTCTCTCTGTAGTTCCATCAACTGGAACTAAGTATAAAATAAAATACGGCGCTGCGCTGATCAGAAGAGTTGATCCCATTGCTTGGACCCACAGATCGTACTTTTCGTTTGTATTGTGCAGCGCCTCGTGATTTTCGTTAGAGTCGGAGCCGGAGTCAATGGGTTGGTTAGCAGCTTTTGAATACTTAAAACTTGGGGGTTCATCGTGAGCGTGGTCGTGAGAACCGCCGTGACTGTGCCCATGAGAGTGACAAGAAGCTGATAGTATCGAAATAAGGAATAACGTCCGCCACATACTCATATAAAAGTTCATTTTAATACTATTAAATGTTTCGTTTCAATTTCTTATTTTAACACTTTTTTCATAAGAATTTTCATTAAATATGTAAATACTTTTACTATATAACCAAAACTAACATTTTTTTATTTAACTGTCAAGTTAAAACACCAAAGATATAGAAATTGTACCGGCTGTCTTAACGGGTTGCCACGTTTTCAAAATATTTGTATATAAAAAAATTAAAAGAAACAAGTGTTTCTATATCAAAAAATACATTGGTTAACGTTCTAAAAATACTTATTCGTGGACGATCACACAACAATAAACAAAAAGGGACATGGCTCTAATAGCAATTCCTTTGTCTATGGTGAATATATCCGGCGGTTTATTTGAAACGTAATTTTGAAGGCCCTTCCTTGTTTTGTGTAATATATTTGTACAGCATAAAGTTACGGATTTGTTTAAAAGTACATTTATAAAATAATACAATACATTACAATCTCCCCCTATTATACAATACATTATTTTTTTGTTAATGGTCGATATTTTGTTCTATTGCATTATGAAGATAATTCATATATCATTTAAAATAATGGGTTTTATATATTTAAAAATAATTGTTTTTAGTTTATTATACAAGGAATTTACATATTAGGAAAAATACTTTTTAAAAAAAAAACTGATAGTTTCATTGTAATGATTTATTTTTGTCATACACATATTTACAATTCAAATAAAAAATAATGTGCCCTCATTGGGATATCTCGTGCTCAACACATCTTCCAATACTGATTTAACCCATGGAGTAATATAATGGCATGTTGATAATTAATCTTCCAATGTAGTACTTATTAGTTATTACTGTACAATTTAATTTTAAAAAAGTACGATATTGATCAATACTATAGATATTGCCATCAAATTCTATTAATGTTTTTGGAACTGCTTAGAGGAAGTTAGACAACTGAGGGTGTGGAAAACGGCGCGTGGAAAATGAACCAGACTATTGCAGTGCCTAGACCCGTAGGCAGACTCTTTGAAGTGGTGGCTAACAAATGCCAAACAGTATCCGATCTTAACCTTTGTGAAGACTTGTATTTTGTCACCTTGTATACTCCTATTTTTTGTGATATTCTTATTTTTTCACCATTGAGTTCATTTTCAGGTGTTGGCGTCCATCATAGCTCTATACCTATCCTTGTCTCTATCCCTGGCGGCCAGGAATACCTGCTCAAATTATCCAGATTCCCATTTTCTTTATTTGTATAATATTTCTATAAGAACTCTAAATCTTTACTCTTTTAAATGAAACTTAATTAGCAATGTTGGTATTATTTACCAAGATTTAAATAAAACAAGCTTATACATTAATAGATCAAAACAATTTAAAAATAAATCAAGATAACAATATTTTCAAAACACCTCAAGTTTAATGAATTAAAAACATTTTTAAATAATTATTTGTTTCATTAGCTGTGGCATTTACAAAGGAAAAGTCATATTAATATGCATATTTTTTTTTAAAATTATCATAACACAGAAGGAAGTTGAATTTGTTCTTCAAAATAGTCAGAAATCACAATCCCATAATATTTGCCCAGATGTATTGAGTAACAAGTAAATATATAAATATTTTTATCATCAGTCAAAATAATCTTCAATATCTATATTTGGGTTTAAAATATCATCCCCATAAGGGGATAAATCAATTTGGTTTAATATTAAATTTTCACAAGTTTCTTCTAGGCCAGTTTCTCCAATAAGAATGGCTCCCTGAAGCTTATTGTCGACTAGAACAAATTTTATGTATTCCATATTTGGCGTGGTACGAATTAAAATCTCATATTTATTGTCAAGTCCTTGACCATTGTATTTACCTAAAAGAACAATCTGGTATCCAAATAAATTTGTTGTATGTGAGAAAAGTTCAAAACAGAAATCCTGGAGAACTTCTTCTTGAATGTGATAGGCGTGCATACTCTTAGCAGCCATTGCGCCCATCTGATAGGCCTGAGTCCACAGGCGCATCTGGAACCAATGAGGAGCTGGCGGCCAATCAGCATAGCACACATCGCCTGCAGCAAAAATGTTTTTAACAGAAGTTTCCATTCGCCAGTCGACAGCGATTCCCCCATTTAAGCCCAATCTCAACTCACTATCACATTCAAATTGTATTGACGGATTAACTCCCGTGGCAGAAATGACTAAATCACAATCGATAACACTTCCATTAGATAGGTGAACCTTCAGTGGCCAACCTTCTGCATTATCCACTATACTAGAAACCTGCGTTTCATATATGATTTTAAGAGAAAAATCACTGTCTCCCAAAATATTCTGTTCTTTCAACCAATCTGGACCAAGTGCTGCAGCTTTATAACCCATTTGTGAATTGTTAATATTTTCTTCGGTATATTTTATTCTTTTTACAACACCCTTAACATTTTTACTAACATCTTCTTTTGTTGAAAATTTCAAATTTGTTCTAAAAAATTCAGCTGCACCGGGATCGATAAAAGTAGAAGTTATATAATTATCTTTTATAACCCATATAATTTCTACTCCTTCAATGGCATACACAAGCTCGGATGCAATTCCTCCATTTCCAACAATTATTATTTTTTTAGATTCTTTAACTTTCTCCCGAAATATTTCAACAGAATCTGTATCTCTTATACCGAGAACTCTTGGGTTGTTATTAGCTTGAGATATTATGTGTGGTATACCCCCAGTACAAATAGAAAGATATTTATAGCTGATAGACAATCCTCTTTCAGTTATTACTTTATTTTCTGATGAAATAATATTTGAGAGTTTGTCATACAGTATGGTTAAATTTGGATGTTTATTTTTAAGGGACTGGGCATCTTTTTCCGTAACACTAAATGAACAGACCATTTTACTTATAGGAATCAGGTCTGTTATAGTTTTAACTAAAGGTGAAGCTGTTACTAAAATAACATTTTCATGTGGAGAACAAAATGATAGGTACTCAACACAGGTAACTCCAGCAATTCCACTGCCTATCACCAAGTATGTTGCGGAATTCATGTTGTTTATTTTTTAATCTAGTAACAATCCAAGTTTGGTGAGATAAATTCTTTTTCCAATTGTGGATTTTCCTGGAACAAAGAATTAAACATTTCATTAATAAAACTTTTCTCAATTCATATCAATATCAACTTTGTGAATAACGAATGTCGTAGTGATGGAATTGTATTTGAATGTGAGACACCATGATAACAGTATACATGGTTCTTAAAAACTATCGCAGACAGGCGTATTATTTTACCTTTTGGGTATGTCAACCACAGGCAAATGAATAGGAAAAATATTTATTAATAAACAAAAATAAACTTATATTTTGCAATCACCTGTTGCCAGCTATAATATGTGAAGGACGAACTGCACGTAAAAACTTGATGTTTTTCATGAAACGTCAAATATTGAGACAACCTCTATCATTGTTTATTAATTATAATAATTGTTGTATTCTCAAAATACTGCTCCAATTATTTAAATATACATTAAAAAAACTTTCCTTCATAACGAGAGTCATCGACATTTATGCATTATTCAACAATAAATACGAAAAATAAAAACAAGAAACGCTCCCTGCCACAGATTATACTGAAGTATACAAAAAAGGTTATATACCAGTACACAACCGTTTACTGTCATTTGCTGTCATTGTTCCAACCACGTTTCGAAACTATTAATGCGCGCCCATAGACAAACACATATTTTTTTTACAACATTTTGAGTGTGTCCAAATACTTGTTCACAAAATCTGGATTATCTCCAATTACAGGAGTTATTTTCATATTATTTTTTGACATCTCATCAAAGATGAAGAAGAATATGGAAGTCTGGGCATTTACGGGGCTTACGACCGTCATAGGCTGGTTTAAGTGATCACTTTACACACGTGTAACATCCACCAATTCTACCCATTATTGACAACCACACTACTCAAATTCTTGGAAGTTCTATATATGAACCATTCATGAACAATGTTTCTAAATTGGTTCATATATAGAACTTCCAAGAATTTGAGTAGTGTGGTTGTCAATAATGGGTAGAATTGGTGAATGTTACACGTGTGTAAAGTGATCACTTAAACCAGCCTATGACGGTCGTAAGCCCCGTAAATGCCCAGACTTCCATATTCTTCTTCATCTTTGATGAGATGTCAAAAAATAACAATTTTTTTTAATAAGGAAAGCAGGTTTCAATTATTTTTTTACGATTACGTCTTCTTCATCTTTCCATGTTCGCTCCCTAGGTGGAACATATGGCCAACACGTGACGTCTCCAAGTCACTCTGTCACGCGCCATCTCCTTGGCTTCCGCCCAGGTCAGTCCGGCATCTCGAAGTTCCGCTGAGTATAGTTGGTGAATGGTCGTCAGTGGCCTTCCGGGGCGCCGGAATCCTCAGGGCTGGAAGAAGAGACATGAAGGGTTGATGCTCTCAGGTGGCATTCTAAGGAGATGTCCCAACCATGTCTACCTTCTCCTCTTCAGGACTTCTAGTATGAGGGCCTGTTGAGTTCAAAAACTTAATGTTTTCCGCTCCACGTTGGCCTGATTACAGGAACATATACTTATAATACAAATGAGTATGCTCTCTAGCCTGTTTACATTTTATCAAAATAAGCATGCTAATTTTGAGCATACTCATAATTACGCATGCTCAAATCAAATACTCCAAAACACATACCTGTCGTTCGCACAGGACTGAATAAAATCATTATTTTGCTTTCAATACAAAGCATCCAAAAATTTCTGTCATCAAGAAAGAAAAACAGAAGGAATAGGACAAATTGGATTTTTTATTTTTATTTTTATAATTTTCAATGTCTGAGTTGGGTCGTTCTTGTTAATTTTTAAATCTTGATATGCATTATTTCTTACTTTATTGTTTTTAAATAAGGGCGATCGCTGATTCCAAAAGCATTCATTGCTCAGATATACAATAAAAAAAATTAACGTTTTCTCATCTCTCCAGCGAGACTTCCAGAGTGAAGTCGTGCACGAATACCTATTGCAAACAACTGATTGATGCTAGCATGCTTATAAGAAAACCTGTTCAAACTTGCTCAAAACACCCCCATTCCAACTGCACTACAAGTGGCATGCCCGAAAATCGAACGACTATCGATTTTAGCATGCTTATTTCCAGCAAAATACGTACACATACTACTAAGTAGCATTTGCTCAATAATGGCATGCTCATGTGCAATAAATGGACATGTGTATCTAGACCTTAAGGGGTTCGAATTTTTCCGTACAGGAATTTAACGAACATGTTTTCTCAAACGATCTATTCACATATCATTTTATAAAAAAAACTATTTTTAAAACTATTTTTAAGTTATTAAAATCTTTGGTTTGAGGTAGGTTTGTCAACATTTATTTAGTCATGTTTCAAAGTTTTGGATAGCAAAAAATGAAAAGAAACGTTGTAGGGGGTGAATTTAAGCAGTTGCCCGTCTTATCGTTGACAAATGACTAAGACGATGATCTGTTGGTTTTTATTAAAAATCAGGTTTGAGAATGTCTTGACCATGGAAATACTTCAACGAATGCATAATCTACAATATATTGAATAATTGAGTTGGTATTGGATTAAACAAAAATGACGATCTTAATTATAAATAACCAGCAGTTCTGGTTTTATCAAGAAAAATCTTAAAATTTTATATCATTCCCTTCTTTATATCTCATAGAAAAAGGTTTTTGTGCGGTTATCAATATTTTTTCAAAAATAAATCGGTTGTAAATTACTGAAAAAGGAGACTTGCGTTTACACTTCACCATAATTTTAAACCAAATATTGATAAATTGATAAAAATAAAGGTTACACATTTTTTGTAAATAACTCTGAAAAAGATTTCAATTTTGAAAAAAAAGGTATCCCGGAGAAAAAAAAGACTGCCTAGGGGTAAACAGAGAATTAAAGTTATACTCAAGGAAAGCCTATGATGTAAACAAACGTCTCATCACGGGTTTTGCTGAGTGAGACATTCATCAAAAAATAATAATTTATTTAATTATAAAAATTTTAAAAATAAATATAAAACAAATCGATTTAATATATTGAAATGATAATATCATTCAAAATTATTTTTATAGAGAATTTTACACAATAAATGTATAATGTGTTATTTTCTCATTTCAAAACGTTTAAACTTTTTTCTTATAAAAAATGCAAAGATCAGAACGACGAAACATCTTGTAAGTATAAATTCGTATACCTAAGGGCTAACCCTGTGTGGAAAAATAATGAAATCATACCACACCTAATATATACCTACCGGTTCCGGATAAATATCACTGCTCAGATAATTAGGTATCTTGAAACACTTATAAGCAAGTACTTTAGATTTTGTTTATGGAACGTATAAGTTTGTTTTTGTTTCCGGAATAGCGACATCCGGGAATTTCACATCACGAGTCGCAGGACGAGGACAGAGCACGTGTTAAAAAATAAGGATTTACTCGACTATTCTGTTAATATATCAAATATATAATATTGTAGTACCTAAAATACTTTAGTTAAGCAATGTTTTACAGTTGATCCCTTTTTATTAAAACAGAAATTCCAAATACAAGTTGAATTGTAATGCGCAGGTACACTCGACTGTAACACATTTGGGTCACCTTCGAATGTGTACCTACGGTAGAAAGAAAAACAATCGAAGTGATAATATAAGGCTCTTGTTTCTTCTTAAGAAACGGAAAGCTGAGCGATGCTTTATTTACGGTGTTTGTGATACGTAAAGTACTGTATATATACGATATTATTTAGTGAAAACGCTGCGTCGTCAACATCCACCATCTTGTCTGGTCGTCTAGATCTGACGTCATCGGACTATTCTGCGAACGATAGGACATTTTCGCCTTCCATTATGAGCTAAAAGTCTTCTCTGAGGATTATAAAACTCAGTATCATGGTAAGTTAAATACGTGACTAGTTTAAAAATAAAAATCGCATATCACGTACGTCGTTACACGTGGTGAATATTTAAATAAATGAACTCGTCTTTGTTTTCTTTATTTCCCGGTATCACGTTTCAGGACAGCCGAATTACATATATTTTTTTTAAAGAAAAAAAAACGTACATGGAGATACATACATAACATACCGATGAGTAATTTAAATTACTCATTTTATTGTAAACGTTTCCATCAAATCAGCTGTTGCGTAGACGCGTCAGCGGTGCTCAGGGCGTTTTCCGTTCGCAGTCACTATTAAAAATAAATCTGCAATTATCGCCGATTCGCTCGCTCCGTGAGTCACCTTGCTGTCTAAGTCCCATGTAAATATTAGGAGTAGCATTTTTTGCTGTTTTTAATTTTGAAGTCTCGTATCGTTTTCGAATTTTACTTTCAACAACCTCATCAATACAATGAACTTTGTAAAATTAGGTCAATCTATTTTAAGAGGTTAAGATATTCGAAAAAATAAAAATTGTAATTTACTACTTCGCAATCATGGCATATTGCTAAATTTTTGCTGTTTAGCCTGAAACATTTTTATAAAAATATTTTAAAACAATGTAGCATGACTTGCTATCTGATTTAAAAAACGTTTAACCTTTAAAATATGACTTGTATATTATTATAAAATGTAAAAAAAATTGACTATTGTTTGTTACGATTAACGTTATTTTTTTTCCTTGCAAAATGCATTTTGTTTATATTTTAATGGAATATATTTTTATTTTCTTTAATATGCAACTTAAAATCGAGAAATCAAGAGTGTAAAATACTTACTCTTGATTACTGGTTTTTGGTTACTGTTTGATTACTGTTTTTGATTACTGTTTTTGGTTACTCAAAAATAAATAAATTACCGAGTGATTTTTTCCAAAATTACTCTTAAATGAATGGAGGCTTTTAAAAATAAAATTGTATATTTTTGTTGAGTCAATTTTTATTTCAAATGGAATAAATTAATTATTTAAATATTACTAATGATTTTGAACAGTATAGATCACTTTTAATTTTGTCATAACTTTTATGTGTAACCAGCATGTTTTCTTAAAAAACAACATGCTAGGCACAGCTGTCGATGGTCAAAATTTAAGATTTGGAATAAGCAAGATTTCCCCAGAAACCAAAATAATAATCTCCAAAACAAAATGTTTTTTTTTTTATAATTGGCATCTGCAGACACTAGATATCATAAATTCATACTGCTTTCTATTTGTCCCACTCAACAGTTTCATAATCAATAATAAATCAGTCATTCAGTTTTGAATTGCTCTACATTTTAACACAGCACTCAAATAGAAAATAATTTTTTTCAAATATCTTACGTACATTATGATTTCTATTAACCTTTTTTGTGTTTTTTTTATAGCCTCGAATTGATCCAATCCAGCTCTTGAGGTGCCTTAGTGTTCTCTTGTCTCCAAATGGCGGCATCAGAAGCACAGAGGAAGTGAAACGTCTCGCAACGTAAGTACTCTTTTATTATCATTTATTTACTGGCCCCTGGTATAAGCTTCCCCGTGGATGGTAGTATAATATTATTGATTCTCTGCCTATAAGAGAAATGCAAGTTCAATTTGTAGTATCGTTGTAAAAGTTCAAATCGTATTAGCGGGTAGTTCACACATGTGCAAATAGTATTTTGATATCATTTTCTTTGATATCTTAAGTCTCATAGTCTTAAACCTCTTTAAAAATGTGTGATACTTTCACTAACCTAGTAGTTTTAAATGTGCATCAGCTAGAGATGTGTTTACAACTACTATGCCTATTAATAGAGAGGTACACCTAATGCGTATCTTTCAAAATTTGCCTGTCTTATGATGTATGGGATAGTTCAGGGGCGTGCACTCCATATAGGCAAAAAATCAGTGCCTATCCTAACTTACCCGTATGACATAAAAACGCAACCAGTACCTACCCTACCTTACTAAATAGAACCAAGCATACCTTAATACCACAGAATATTATCTACAATCTTTTTCAACCTTTCCTGAGAACCAAATTTTTGTGTTTAAAATCTGACTAGTAATGGAAGTGGACGAGCATTTCTTAAATTTATCCAATCGATTTCTTCATAAACCGCAATTAAAACTGATAATGTCGTAAAATATAGTATTTAAAAAGTATATACTGATTATAGACATTTATTTTCGATACTGAAAATATTTCCTGAATCTATGCACTCCATGAATTAATTACGATTGAGGAAGGGTGACTACTACTTGCTTTGGGACAAATTCATGAATTTAATTGTCTGAAATTAGAATATCAGTTTTTTTTAGTAAATAAAATAAATTCAGAGGGATGACTATTTTTTGAAGTATGCTTTAAAATTATGTTTTGTGATAGCTTACTGGGTCCATACTATATACTACAAATACACAACACGCATATATATGTAATTTATTTATTCATTGATTGCATCAAAAAACAGAAATGTTTAAATATTGGAACTAAAATGATCGATTAGACTACGCTGTGCTTCTTGCCGATGATAGTAGAGAAGACCTGCAGGCGCTGGTGACACAGGTGTATAATGTCTGCGAGGAAAGTGATTCCCTGGTGAATGTTCACAAATCCAAAGTCATGGTTTTTGAAAGAGATGAATGTAGATCTGAGTGTAAATTAGTAAACAGGGAAATTTTGGAACAGTTAGATGATTTTGTTTATTTGGGAAGTATCTGGTGATGGAAAGATTAATAAACATAGAAAGGAGAGTGCATCATCAAGTGCTTCAAATACTTGTTGAAAGTGGTCAGGTCAGGAGTTGGAATAATAGGCCAGTATGTATGAGGAGATGCATGAATGAGGAAGAAACAGAGATTGTTTGCAAGGGCACAGTGGTGTGGCATTCTATTCTCTCTGCCTACCCCTATATAAAAACGGCGTTATGGTTAGTTATTAATTAGCAGATCCGCTCGTTCAGTATCATAGATTAAGGTTTTTGGTTTATTTTGTTTTTCAATTTATTTTTTGTCATCAATAGAATTTATGATTAAAAAAATCTCCCCTCCCCCTCCGATCACCAATTATTTTCATTTAATTGATTGAGTTTTAATGATCGGATCACTTAGGTGATACAGATCTACTAGCGGCTCAGTTCTTCTGAATGGACAGATCTTACCCACCTCCATATAAAATGGAATATCTGGATATTTTCTTACACTGAGTGCAGGGTTGATCGCATTTTCTTCATGTATTTAGCGATAACACATAACAAACATAATCAGTCCTACACTGCTTCTGTAAGATGCAGTGCCCTATGCACCTTTGGATGTAGATAAGGGTTAGAAGATTTTATTTAAACATATTTTTTTATATAAATGAATTGAGTTAAACAAGTAACTAATATTACCATTGCTGAAAACAAAGTCCCCTTGAGCTAGTATTTTACCAATATGGCGCTATATACATTATCTTTTTTTAAAAATTATTATCAATTTTATTACAATCAATTAATAAAAAGTTTTTATATAAAAATTCAACCTAATTGTTTCTGTTTTCAAATCTGTCTGGAACTTATGGTGTTATCTAATTAAATAACATCAAATTTATCTAAGTTAACATTTTATATTTAATTGCACCATAAGATAATTTTATTTTCTCATGTTTCTAGACCTTGCATGTGTTCCCACAAAAACATTTTACTCGCAATCATTTCAGTTAATTTGTGTAAACAATGTTGTGAGTAAATGAAATTTTAACACTTTGACTGCCAGTAGGATTTTCAAAAATGTTTTTTGTGTTTTAAGGTGTTATTTCATAAAATCAATATGAACACAATAAATATCTGTTTTGATATAAATTTTTGCCAAATTATTGAGTTTTGCAAAATTATGTATTGAGAAACTGACAGCACAATTGGTAGAATTCGAAATATGGCTTTGTCCACTCTGAATAGCAATTATATATTTATAAGCGCACGCGTCTGACAGCTCAAAGAAATCAAATCAATATAAGATATATGGTGTTGGTCACCAGTGCCTGACATAAGAGTCAATGTGTTAAATGGCTAAAAATAAAAATCAAGCATTGAATGAAGCATTAGCCGAAGCTTTTTTTTTACACTTAATTTTAATTTAAAAATTAGAAGAAAAAGATTATTCTCTCATTCCTTGTTTTAATAAAATCTAATATGGTTTATTTAAAAAAATAATACTCCTCTTTTTTAAAAGTTTGAGAATTTGCATTTTCATTCATTGTTAATTTTATATATTTTTGTAAATAATTTGGCATTTAGGATTACTTAGTTTGAAATAAATCTCTCACTTTTGGATGTAATGATCAGGCAGGCGTTAACTGAAATTACACAACATCATGACATGTTTTTATAAATAAAAAAATCACTTGCTTCAGGTGAAGCTTCAAGTGAGGCTTCGTGTGTTAAATGGTCTTTAGAAATAAATAATGACTCAATGATGAGTTAATTTATTTATGAGATTAAAAGGAAATATGAAGATTCTTTTTAATATATATCGGGAATTTACATGAAAAATATTACATAAATTGTAATTGCCATCACAAAATAACATACAAATACACTCTTTCGACGATGGGAATAATGTTTAAATTAATTTTAGTCTTATTCCGTCACTTAATTTTAAAAAATCCTCGGAAGAAGTTGTTACCTTATTAAGTTTTTAGATTCGAACACTTGCAGATAGTTTTGACAATTCGACATCAAAAACTTAAGCTAGAAAGAGATTATGTGAAGAAAATTCAATGAAAATATGTTTTCTCACAAATTTATGGCTCTTATTTTAAAATAGGGTTTGTTCAATTTGTATTACTTTATTACTATAGAACTTTGCGGGGCAAGTTTCACCAGGTGGCTAAGTAATTGTCGTAGTTTTGTGTGTAAAAACTTGATTTCATACTGATTTCATTATTATTTTTAGGCTTATGTTGCGATTTTCAAAAAAACTTGTTTCAAAATGCATTTACATTCAAATACTGAAGAGCACAGATACAGATGTGCTGGGCTCTTTTATGGGTGCTGGAGGATGGACCCTTACACTCGGATGGATAGATGAGAGCATCGAGGCCAAAAACTGGCCATTGGTTTTAGAAATTCTTCAGTTACTTTTTCTGTGTCCAGTAGATGTTGAGAGATTAAAGACTAACACTTTCCCCAAAAGGATTAAAGGTCTTTCAAAGGAAGGAAATAATCCAGGTACATTAGTTATTTTTTTTGAAAATTATAATTATTTGTGTATTACTTGTGTTCAATAAAATCACAATATCCATTAAATGGATATTAAAATCATGTCTTCAAAAATATTATTGTTTTTATTAATTAGTTTTAATTTATCACATCAATATTTCTGAATTTTGTCTGATTTTTTATATGAATCTTTTGACCTATTCAACTCTGATCCTGCGGGCCAGTTTTTAGTGTTAACAAAATGTGTAATTTTGTGATACATTGAAAAGGAAATATGATCCTACCCATTGTAAATTACCTTCGTAAGTGCTCTAATATTGTTTATAAAAAACATCAAAACTCAAAACTTTTAAACATATTTTACAAATTTACTCACTCATTAAAAATATAAAAAGGCTTGAAGTATTGTTTTTATTATATACCAAGATTACTTTTTACAGCAAAATCATATCAAAAATATTTTTTTCAAATACTTGAATATCGACATATTTAATAAAATAAGTAATATCCATTTTACAACCTTTACATTTTGTTTGATATTTAGAAATAAATCTCAAAAATCTTAACAAAAAGGTATAAGATGTAAAAAAAATGAGTATTGTAGAGAAGACTTGTATTTTATGACTTTGGCTTTTATTTTATAAGTGTATACAAATTCAGTTTCTAATATTGAGCAGGCTCGGGGTTGAAATATCATAATACTGTTTCGCAAACTTATTTACATTACGAAAATGTTTGTTCTTCTTGTCGCTTGAATCATTACCATGAGTAATTTTATTGCAGGTGTTCAATTTTTAGCCTCAAAATTAGTGGAACGTTGGCTGAAAGTTGTGAAAGGTGAAGTGGTTCCGCCATTAATAGCATCTGAATTGCCTGTCCTACCAGATTTTCCTACAGAATTAGTTGGTAATAGTGAGATTGGTGATATTAATCACATAGAACCTACAGAGGACATTTCCAAAGATGAGTGCAAGCAAACTGATTTGGAGGAAATTCCTTCCACTGATAAAGAAGTAAAAAATGAAGCCATTCCGCCATTCAAAATTTGCTTTAAAAATGGTAAGCAAGTGGTATCAAAAATTGATGACAAAATTTTAAAGGAGGATGAGAAATTGGCTGATGCTGCATCTTCAGATTCGGATAATCTTCCACTTGATCAAAGTAACAAAACATCGGACTCCTCAAAAAGAAAAGAAAAAAAATTGATAGATAAGAAATCACATTCTGAAAAAAGTCACAAAGACAAAGAGAGCGATAAAAACAAAGAGAAAGAATCCCATAAAAGTAGAAGTAGTAGTTCTAGCCGGTCTAGTTCAAGTAAGAGCTCTTCACATTCTAGAAGTTCTTCCAAATCCAGTGACAATCATAAGAGAAATAGTGACTCTAGGAGAGAGAGTGATTCGAGGAGAGAGAGTGACTCGAGGAGGGACAGTAAAGATTCATCTAGAAAACATAGTAAAGATAAAGATAGACACAAATCTACCGATAAGAAGGATACCGCCAAAAGCAATGACAAAGATAAATCCAAAGATATTAAAACTGTTGATAAAAATAAGGATATGTTAGATAAAACGAAGGATTCCAAGGAATCGAAAAATCAAATTGCTTTTAGTAAACTAGGTAAAATTCCCAAAAAATCTTCTAATTCTGGAGATAAATCGGAAATTAAAAAAGACAAACCTTCTATATCTATCGAAGTTAGAAAACCGAATGATCCAAATAGACCAAAAACAGTAAAAATGTTTCACTCTAAATTTAGGTCCCACGGTCTAGATGAGGAAGCAAAGCCACCTCCTCCACGAGGGTCAGTAAAAAAAGTCACTCCTCCCATAGTCACTCCACCCCCAGTAGTAGTCCCTAAGAGGTCTTCGCCCATGCATTCCACTGACGCACCTCCAGAAAAGAAGCCTAAAGTTATGGAGAATGTGGAAAAACCTGGTGCTATAAAATTAATTCCTGCTAAACCAAAACGTAAGTATCCTAACATATATACTTACAACTTACTGAAAATATTAACTAGTTGTTTGTTTTCAGATAATGGCCACATTGGATGGGCTGCACTTGTAATAAATAAGTTTTGTGATTTGGTAAGTCTAATGAGTTAGTACGAAAGCAATAAGATGAAATCTCGCCTTTCTGTGATATGTCTGTTCTAATAATGTTTTCCTACAGCACATCGAAGCTGATCGCTTTCTCGGAATCCAAGATGCTCACCCAAGTGCTTCAGTAAGTCGTTTGATCTGCGGTAATCTATTTTATTTTACTCTAAATGTTTTT
Organism: Brachycentrus maculatus; assembly: GCF_059751285.1. Taxonomy (NCBI): domain Eukaryota; kingdom Metazoa; phylum Arthropoda; class Insecta; order Trichoptera; family Brachycentridae; genus Brachycentrus; species Brachycentrus maculatus. The sequence continues at coordinate 736,717 of NW_028280840.1, forward strand.
TAATAGGAAGGATTTTTGTTGTTATAACATGAAATACAAGGTTGTAATACTATTTAAATACATGTGTATTTAGATATTGTTTCAATGTGTCATGTTAAAAGAAAACAGCATTTTTACTGGATAGGTCGAATTACTGACAGGCCTGGAGTACCTGAAGAAATATGGCTACACATCATCGTACATGTCGGTACTGACTTGATTTTGAGATAATATTCAGCTAGGTAATCAAGTAGGTACGTTTTTATAATTTCTTCTAAGATTAATATTCAGCCATTATCAATATTTATGTACCTGTTTGGAAATTATATCAGAAGTTAATTACATAATGTGTTGTCTTTTTTGGATTTTACATCCAGGCTAGGCACCTACCTTTTTAAATACATTATATATTTCCGTGATATCCCTAAATCTTTATTTTCATTAAAAAAATTGGTATCACAGTAAAAAGTTATTGAGATCTACTACACAAATTAATACCTACATAAATAATACCGTAAAATTAAGCTGTCAAAATAATCATACATATTTGCTGCCTTAAGAGTATCAAACTGTTCGCTCCTGAGGTTCTTGGAAAATAAGCAGTTTTGCCCTTAAGCTAACAATAAGTATGTTAATAATATATATATATATATATATATATATATATATATATATATATATATATATATATATATATATATATATATATATATATATATATATATATATATATATATATATATATATATCTCTAATATATATATATATATATATAAATGATATTGTGGTTTTAATAATTTCTGGTTACTAATTACATGTGGCTGTGGTCACTGGATTTTAACAACAAAAAACTATTAATATATGTATTTTTGGTTTGAACTGAATCTCCCATTTTAATGACTACAACGAATTCATATTTGTAACCTTATTGAAATTATTTGCTCGGTTCAGTTGGTTCTAGTTCCCATTTGGTTCCTGAAATTAAATAAACCTTTCCTCACAAAAAATCTCTGAATAAGATATCAGCAACTATATATTTTAAATGCAGATGAGACGATAGAGGGCATATATAATTTCAGGAAGTGAATCTTGAGTTTTAAATAAACAGTCATCAATTTGTTTGATATTTAAAAAAATTACAATAGAAACCTTTTATTTTGGGTTTAAGTAATATACCAGTCAGTAAGATATTTTCTACAGCTTAGATGTAAAAAGACATCAGTTTGTGGAGCTGTCCCATATTACTTAGAATTAGATCATTCTCTAGATTAGATTGATAACACTATTTATACTGACTCATTCTACTTGCATCCCAGAAGACACATTGTTGATTCATGTAATCTTATACATACAGTTGAAAACACTACATATTTGCATAACAATTTACAAAAGAAACATTACATGAAATTTCAACATCAAAATTATTTGGCATTTAACACAATTCTTACTTAATTTTTGTTTTATAAGAAGGTCAATATTATACCATATCTCACCCTGGTTATAAAAGTAATTCAGTGGACAACCTGTGATTTTTCGGTAGAACCATTTGAAAATTAAATTCTAACAATTTTTTTAAAAATATTTTGGTCACTCGTAGCCGAAAGATATGCATCTGGTAAAAAAAGCTCTTTTTAAGTTCCACCACCTTTATTACCGGGGTGCGGTATCATAGAGAGAGAGTGAGTAGTAAACATGAAGAGAATGACCTATGGTGTTATGACATTTCTGAGGCTTTTGATAGCAAAGACAATAAATCTTCTATATATGGACAAAACAAGTCGACTGGAGGAGTTGTGTTTCTCAGAGAAAGGGGGTGGCTTTTTATGAGCACGCTAATTTATTACATAATATGAGAGATACCGAGATATTAAATCTAATTCAAGAAAATTCCAGAAATCTTGTACTGACTAGTGAAACCATCACTCTTGCTTCGATTGAAACTGCAACCGAAAAAAATCAGGCATTCAAACTGATGTGCATAACATAAAAGAGATCGTGTAAGAATTATCTAAATTTTGTGTTTCATCTCATAAAATATGATTTCTTACAAATAATAATTTTTGTTTGAATAAAATCAATTTGAATCATCTGTATTAACACCAGAGATGTTTCAAACTTTATGAATATTTAATAACAGAGAATTTTACTTTTATGAACTGTAAAAACAAATAGAATTTTTTGTTCTATTGCTTTAAAAAAAAAACAAAAAAAAGGCGTTGAATATAAATATTGGTGTAAAAATATGTCGCCTAAAGTCAGTGCCGGATTAAGAATGGCAGCGGCTCTAAGCTAAAATATTCAGTTCATAAAGTTTCAGTATTGTCTCAAGATTAGGAAGCTCAAATTCGATTCTATCACGAATTGTACAAATCTTGGATATTCGGGATAATCCATTTTTGATGTATTCCAACACTACGGTTGTCAGATTTTCACCCGTGTGGCTTTCTAGAGGAATTAAAGTTTGAATCTTTCAACTGGTTGTCCACCCGCTCGTGACATCTAATAATCACTGTTAATTGATCAACACGTGAAATATCCGGTACGAAATCTACTGATAAGCGGAAATACTGGGCGATAAAATTTGAATGAATAATGATAAAAAATATTACGGCTACCAATTTTGCGGCCTTAAGCTATAGCTTATTCAGTTTATACGCAAATCCAGCACTGCCTAAATCAATTCGCGCTCAAAAATTTTAATCATGGATTGTACTGTAAATCAAATTCCTAAATTTTGATGACCTCATTTTCGCCATTATTTGCATGTTTGAAAAATGTGATATTCTCAACAAAAAATGTTAAAAGGATGATTTCCATAAGACTCCCATCCGCACCGATGTAGCATACGCCACTGCATCAAAGCGACGCAAATTGTAAATGTTAACTTGATCGCAAATTACGAAATGTAATCAATCTCGCGCTTGTGAGAACAATAAACTTAGGCAACAATAATATGCCTAAAAAAAATCACTTGTGCTTCTTTTGACCTTTCCCTGGGAATCGAACCCGGGCCTCATGCACCGTAATCAAACGCTCTTAACTGCTATGTTTTGCGACAATAAAGATAGCACTTAATACGATGAACCGAAATTTAAAAGCTGTAGTAAGGAATACAAAATGTGTTACTTAAATTATTTCAGTTTGCCTGGTACGAGTTTAAAAAATGCTTAATTTGCAGTTATAAAACTAACAAAGCAATGCAGACACAAAAATAAATAGTGGGAATCTCTTTTAAGTGCATTTTTAGCATTTATGACGAATTATTATGATCTTTTTTTAAATTCTTAATAAAAGTCCAAAAACCCAAATTAATCGTGGTATCTTTGCTATCATCGTAGCGGTTTTTGGCATTTACTTTTTAAAGATATCTTTCAAATGTTGGCCGCCACTGCGTTTTAGAACGTCCATTCTAAAGGCCTAATTTCCGACGACGCGTTCAAGCATTTCGATCGGTATGACGCGAGCAATGTTGACTTCCAATTGAAATTGGTTTATCCACAAATAGAAGTATCCCCAAGAAATAGTGATATCACGATATGCCAATTCACCGGCTCAAAACGAAAAATCGACTTCACCGATCGATCTCAATAGAGCCATTGCTTCACGCTCTGTGTAGCAAGTCCTGTAAGGACCATATGTCGAGATCTCGGGCTTGAATTCCAGCCATCAAATTGTCTGCCATAAATCACACCAAACCGTCGTCTTTTTGTGGATGAAATGGAAGTTCTGGAGCCTCCTCGAGTTTCTCGTCATTCCAAATGCGGTAAATTTACTTAATGACGTAGCCATTGGGCCAGAAATGGGCCTCATCGCTGAAGAAAATTTCATCCGAAAACAGTGGATCTTGAAATTGAACAATTGGCAAACTTTTTTTGAAGTCTTTCTCTGAAGACTCGAGCGTAATCTGTCAGTAATGCCGATTGAAAAAAGGTCATAATGAATCACCCTGTATCAACAAAAAGTATCAAAACAAGTTTTAAACTGAAATATAAAAATGAAAAACTTAAGATTAATTTTAATACTTAAGCATTGCACGGCTGTCCAAACTTATAACACAGTAAGGGACATTTTTTGTCGTACGTTTTTTTGCATTTTCGGACTGAGTAGAATCTACTTAATCCAAAAATGCAAAAAAATACTACAAAAAATGTCCCTTGCTGTGTTTTGAGTTTGGACAGCCGTGCAATATTTTTGCTTAACGTGCAAATCTTCTAAGTGCATTGACCTAAATAGCGATTAAACGTCAAACTCCGCCAAAAAAAATTAAAGCTTTTTCTTAAACTGAAGGTCATAGCTTAAAAAGAAAACGTCATGTAGTTCGTTTCTTATATTTTTTTTAGCAATTCAGCTTCAACGTTATTTTTTATGGTTACTAAGCGTTTTTTTTTAAATGTTTTTTTTAAACCTATTTCGCCCGTGTAAAAATTACAAAACTCATGTATTGCAAACAATAGTTTTTCAAAATTGGAGCCACTAGCAGGATGGCCTAGTCCATCGCAATACAAAATTTGATCAAATAGGAAAACTATCGCGAATAAGGAAAAAATCGTACCGTTAACCTGTTACTCGTTCCGCCACTGCCGGTTTGCCGCTGTTATAGCGTTAGGTGATGTTTTGTGTTACGTATAAAGGTGGAGACTGACCGGGGCATTTCGTCGTAACGTAACACGTTACGATGCGAAAATTCAGGCAGTCAGTACACCGAGCCGAGCGCTCCATCCATAGTTTCGGATGCTCTGAATTCGGCGGAATCTGAAACGAAATTAAAATACTAAAATTGAATAATCTTTTTAAGCATATACTCGTATCTAATATTACGCGCTTAAACTGAAAGATTTAATATGAAGAAAAAATTCCAGCATGCTTCTCATTAGAATCTCGTTAGGAGTCGATTACGAAACAACTTTAGATTGAATAGTCGCTCCCAGCGCTAAAATGGTTGTGTACCCCTGTTCTTCTAGGCTATAATCTCGCAATAAGTCTATAATATCGTCATATTGCAAGAATTTTTTTATCGAACGTCCCTCGCAATGAAAAATTATCAATAAAAAGTATAAAAGAAAATACGACATCCACTTTTGCTGGTGGTGAATCTCGCTTATGGCAGATTGTGAAAATAAAGACAATTGGATTGATAAACCACTCTTAAAGGCGTCTGTTAATAATGGACATCTACACTGACAAGTTAGCGGTAGCGGGTATATTGCCCTCTGGGCTACAAATTGAAGTTATGGCTTTAACTCGCTAGTGTAGATAATTTCAGTCAAGAATATTTTTTTTAATGTTCTGACGATACGCATTAAAAACCTGTTTTAAAACGATAGAAATAAAGGACAGGAAGTAAAGCTAAAGTTGTCTACGCTACGAAATTAAAACCTTAACTTCCAGATATAATCCTTGTTGCATAAAGAACGGACAACTTTTTAAATTTATGTTTCTTATTTTTTTCTATCTATTTTTTTATTTGTTTCCGAAGCAGGGTTGGTCAAATCCGCGTTATTTGTTTTGCCACGAAAAATAAGGTTGCCGAACATGTAGTTTTATTTGGCGGCCTAATAGTGGCGAGTGCTGAATTAGTTAACGGGGGATCGAGCGAGAGTTATAGAGGGGTGCCGCAGTATAACTGGGGTCCGGGTTTGAGTCCCGCCGATCGCAAAAATGAATGATTATATTTAATTGGCTGTCGTGTCGCATTTTTCATGCATTCCTTTTCCATAATTTCTTTCTTATAAGAAAAAATATGCCATTGAAGTATACATTTATCGGGTTTTTATTGCTTAGTAGTTTTAGAGCTTTGAAACATTTTAAATGCGGTGAAGAAGAAATGAAGCACTTCAAAAAAATCATCCATTAAAACTACCGTAATATCTAGTACGTTGCTATTTCAGAACATCGAATTTGCCAAGTAGTACCATTATGACAAAATATATTTTTATGATCATACTCACCCTTAAAAAAACCTAAGATCAATAATGTGTACCATATGTTATCCTACGTACCTCCACAAAAAAAATCTTTGAAAATCGACAAATCAGCTTAGTAATATCTTGAATGCCTCATATCGTTGCTTTGCCATCGCCTCATATCATTGCTTGCTTTCTCGGCTGACTGAACTTTGTTTTCGTACTCATTTTCAATTCGTTTTAGTATTTCGTCTTGTAATAAGAACAATTTGAATTAGGTATCAAACTACGGTAGCGTTATTTATATACTCACAAATAATCAAATGAGACAGTTTAGGTGAAAAAAATAATTCCAACCTCGATATGCATCATTCCAAACAATGAATATTTTTCATTAAAATGTGTAGTTTGATCGAAAGCTCAAATATTTTCATTTATGTATCGAACATTATTTATTATCATCGAGAAAATTTAAAAAACTACCCTGCCTGACCCTGTTACTGTCTTTGTCACGTTGCGTGGCACCATATATGTACAATTTGAATCACAGGCTAAGCCGTGTTATATTTTGAGTCTTGGGTCAGCGTCGAAATCATTACCATCTAACTATTTACGGTACCAGATTGAAATATTTTGCGATATTGTATAATTTTAAAATCAATATTGATATCTGATATTATTTTTTTAACTAACCCCGGACATTAAAAAAGAGGTTCAAATCGTGAAACTAATTTTTACTAGGAGAATCAGTCTGAGTCATAATTAGCCTCATCTGCATATCTACGTAACATTTACCTACCTATCCACTACGTCCGCGAACGAGTGGCATCGCAAATGCAACTAGATCCTATCGGATACTTTTACACTCTTCGAGGTCCACCATCAGTGATCCATTCCGATCTGATTCAACTGCAAACAGCGATGCTCACTGTAAATCGCACGTTTTCGCTGTTTGTCTGCATAGGAGAAATGCAAATGCGCGCTGCGCTGCACGTTCGCTAACGCAGTGGATACTCTGCTTTAAGAAACGCGATTAGTAGGCGTGCAAACTGATATGACGCATACGTTTCCCGAATGCATATGGCGGGCCATCCGGTTCATCAATGATTCTTGTGATGGCAAAATCCTATCTGTCAGTACATCAAGCTTAGTTTGTCATTTACACTGATACACATCCATCATGGATACAAATAATAACTTAACTTCTTATACTTGCAGAGATAGGCCTTCACCGCCACCGGAAGTAATAAATGAAGCGGATGGTCTGCCATTCATTTATCTGCTAATTATTTGTACTGGTCAGCCATTATTCACACTTACTCAAAATTAAACTTCCTTACTCGTGCGATAAATATTGTCATATGCAGTCGGATAAACTAATTACGTTTAATATAGGGATCTGAAATCAAATATTTTGGAAGAATACCTAAAAGACGTAAATCCGAGCGTTTGAATGGGAATTCGCTTTTTAACCATGTTACTATTTGTGAAGAAATAAGGGAATATAAAGAAATAACTTTCTTTATTTTAACGGCGCCTAAAAAAGTTGATTCGTGTCGTCATCACTGGTTCAAAAATGTGAGTCTCCTCGCATGAACCTTGCGAACGCATTAACAAAGTATATGAATGATGATGCACGCGGCGAGAAGACGAGTAAATAAAACTGCGAGAAAGTCAGCATGCGTTGATGCGTAAATGGTGAAATATGCCGCCAACGCGCGGACACGAATGCCCAATGCATAGTTGGGCATTTGCGCCATAGAACCAGCGTCATATCGATATATATTTTTCGAACAAATCGCTCAACGAATGACTCAATGATAGATAGGAAATTATTATCAGCATTTTCGAAACACCAGTAATTATTATTTTTGCCCTCAATTTTACATACACATTTTTCTTATCTAATGAAATATACCGTAAATAACATCAAATACTCGTATCAGAATTTATCACCATTTTTTTTTTCATAGGAAAACAATGCCAAAAAAACCAACAAGATATTCCCTACATTTCAGTTGTATCGAAAATGGTGGCAACGCAGACGCGTTAATCATGCCAGTGGCGAGTCATGAAATCAATCAATTTACTATCGGCGCATAAAATTTTAAACATAAACAAAAATCTTGGAAAATAATTTCCTGTCAAGAACAAAAATTGTGGTTTCTAAAAATGTATATAGATAAATACAAAATCCCTTTTTATCAATTTAAATTTGTTGATAAATATATTGAATATTCCATATATTACATTATGTGAAAACAGTTAAAGGCTCGCCACTGAAGAACATATTGTATCTTTTCACTCATTCCATAATATGATATACTGCGCTACTGATCTTCGGACCTGTACCCACAAACCGGCTCGAAAAATCCACCAGTAAAGGGCTGAAGAGCTAATTAACGTTGAGCCAAAGGCCCAACCAATAGAGCACCGTAGGGCGGATTGTTTGTAAGAAAGGCCTATCAATAAAGAGCTGATTAATACTGGCCGGAAGGGCCAACCAATAGTAAAAGCCCGAGGAGCCGTATCTAGTGCTGATAATTTCCATAGCGTCATTTTCATGAATAAGTCTGGCGTATCGAAAATCTTTTTGATTTAACTGTAGATTAGGAATGACTCAATTAATGATGGTATCTTTTTAAAGATCAAATATTGTTCCATTCAAATCATTTATTCGATTGATCTAAAACGTAATATGTGTAGAATAAACCTGCTTAGTTGTGTTGACCGGTTACCTAGCAAACAGCTCATTACCCAAGACTGATTATGTTCAGTGCCGGATTTAGAATATTGGCGCTCTAAGCTAAAATACGAATGCGACCCATGTGTTTTTATTGTTTATAAAAAAAGAATATGAATATTCAAATTCAAATAATCTGATAAGCAAATAATCAGTAAGCATACATAAGTATACAAAAGTAACTAAATTAAATTTGTACTTTTCTCGCTTTCAAGTTGAAAATTTTTCGATTACTTTTATTTTATTTGGAAATTTAACAGAACAGTTACATAAACGAGTAACACAAAAAAGGTATTTTTACCATTCCAGTTACAAAATTTCACATTTGAAATTTGATAATAATACCTGGAAGAGGGTCGGGAGGGAGGAAAAGGGAATGATCACAGCTCAAGTCAAAGACGTTATGTAAAAATAGGGACACCACGATATGAATATCGACTCACTATGTAAGCGATCTCAGTGCTGACAAGTTCGAGTAGAGCGATTTTCGCCCATCGTGTATTTCACCCATTGATATTATGTATTTACCAAATGCGAGATACTGTATTGATTTCTTTGACGCCTTTTTTCATTGAGTACATCGGAAGTTGAAGTGTTAAAGTATCGCTTATCAACTAAATTGAGCGCTATAGAATTTAGCGCATTGATGTAATTATTTTCTGTGCAGTCGGTAGTACATAGGTCGGCGACATTTTTGCTTATATCGCAAACCATTTTTTTTATATTTCGAGATTTCTATAAATATTTTGATGAAAATAACATTCATTAGTTATGAAAAATTTTAAACATTTTAAATAATTTTGATAAGTTATTAAAATATAATAAATTGATAAGATAATTATTATTTTATTACATATTATATTTCCTTGTGAACTTTGCTTGTAAAGTTAACTTCACTTTTTTTAATACCCATGTTGCTGATTCGAATATTTAAATGAAATTTTATATAAATAAAGCAATTTTGAGTTCAAATATTTGTTTTAATAAATAAATATCCCGAAATGTTATATATTATATGGTATTACTCTCCATTGGTGGACGCATACAGAAAAATTACATCGTCTTCAGTCAGTAACTCGTAGTGTCAGCGACCTCAATAGTAACGGACAAGAAAATTGGCATTGTTAGCAAGGACCGGGTTCGGATTTAGTTTAATGTGAACATTTTTGCTATTCCCTTTGCTAGTTATTTTTCACGTGTTTGTTACATTTTTTGCAGATTTGCGGTTTTCTCAAAATATATAAAAATAATAAAGTGACCATTTAGTTTTAAATTAAATTCAGAGACTTCACGTACATAGGAGATTTTTTCCATAAACGATTCATTTATATCGAGTCATTTCCGTAAAATATTAGCTCAATGCGAAACCTATCAAGCAAGTGTACAAATGCAAAAACCACGCATTTTGCGTAAATGATTTATTTAACAATTTTGGATGAATGTTTTAAATCATTCTTTACAATCGTAAGAGCATTTAAAAATGTGTTTCATATAAAGCTACGTACTTGGTCGAATGAAACCTTCAAGTTTGTAATAATATTGTAGCATTTCGACATTTTTGTATTTAACCCCAATGACTTTGTACAATTAAATTCGTGACACTTACTAAATTGCGTAAAAAAATAAAATTATCCGTTAATATGTAAGTCAATTAAAAAATATCATTACTTTAAACCATGGACTTATAGTATTATGAATTATGTCAAATAAATAGTACTATAATACCTCCTACCCATTGATTGTGATCTCAGTCATGCGTGAGATGAAAATAATTATATGGTAAATCGATGTTTTTTCCCACAGAAATTATGGTTAAATGTGAATTTATGTATTTTATTGCTTTCGTACTTAAAAATTAGACTTAATGCACAATTTTATTTTGATTGTTTTTTTTTATAAAGTTTTCTCGGTTTTGGTTAAGGGTTCAAGTATTAAAAATTTATTATTGTTTTTTCTTTGTTTCAGCCGCGTTTCTTTTGGAGAGCGACATGTTTATGGATGCTCTTACGGCATCAGCAACCAATAAAAAGGACACTAGAAAAAGAAAAAGAAGAACTAGTACGTCAAAAGAACCTCAAACTGATAGTTCACCACCGACTTCTCCAAATCCAACTAGCGTTCAACCCTCGACTCCCCCTGTCGCTGAATCCTCGAAACCAACTCCTCCTCGTTTTTATCAAGATACTCTCGATACTGAAGAAGAGGATAAAGATAAATCGAATACGTCAAAGGAAGAGCCATCTGAAAAGATTACTAAAGAGGAAATTGAGGACGACTCTGACTCTATGAAAATGAAAAGTCCTCTTTTGTCTCCTCCTAGATTTGTTTCTACAATCGAGGATGAAAGTCCCAAATTGGAAAATATTTTAGATGACATAAAAATGGACGTGAATTCTCCTCCCACCGGATTGAAGGGTGTTCTGTGTGTTCACAAGAAAAAGGGACCGAAGAAAACGTTAAAATGGCGGGAGAATAATTTGGAAGAAATACAATATTTCGAATTGGATGAAACTGAAAGAGTTAATGTTACAAAAACATTCTTAGATATGAAACAGATGGAACGTGTGCATGAAAGGGAGTCTTTAAAGTCAAGAACTACCGACGATATTATGGAAGAAAAAACGCCTTGGAGGAAGTTATATCTGATCGATGCTGTTAATGTGGAGTACGGGAAGAACAGTACAGAAAAGAATGTTCAAATAGCCCGTGAAAAATCCGTTTTGCAATGCATGTACTTTAATAAATCGATGATTCCCGATTCCCCTGCAGAACCTGATAACGAAACTCACGTTACAACGGATCCAGTCATCATTCCTTTGGAAGATGTAAACGGTAGTAACGAAAATGTTACCGATTATCAAAATACACCTTGGCCTGAACCCAAAATAACTCCTATGCCAAACATAAATCAAGGAATTAATATTCAAAATATTTTCAACCCTCTTCCTCCATTTGGAGCCGGTTTTAACCCCTCTAAGGGAATGCCGGTATTTCCTCCAGGGCCAGGTATTATGCCGCCGGAATGGCCAATGAACGGCCCAAACATGATGATGCCGGAAGGAATGAATATGCCTCCCGAAATGTTTATGGGACCAGGACCCGGACAGGTTCCGATGTTTCCGGGTCAAATGGGAGGCGAGTTACCTGTGCTGGATAATATGAACGGCCCGATGTTTCCAGCGGGCTTTCCGGGCCAAATGGGACCCATCATTCCTAATGACCCTGGCATGAGACCACTAGGCCCGCCTGGGCCGGGCGGACCGGGCGGGCCGGGCGGACCCAACGGACCAGGTGGTCCGTACAACTTCGCCGGGAACCGGGGAGGAATTCGACCAAATCACAGAGGACATTGGCGTGGCAAGGGACCTAACGGTTGGAATGGACCGCCGCGAGGAGGCAGTAACCACAATAGGGGGGGAAATGTTCGTTTTTGTATCCATTTCCAAAAGAGAGGATTTTGCCGTCAGGGCGATAAATGTCTTTTCCTGCACCCAGGTGTCAATTGCCCCTTTTAAAAATTAAGTTATTAAATATTTATAGAAAATGGCTGTGATAATAGGTTCTTCTAAAATAGCGGTTTTATGTTAAATAATATTTAAGACGTGCATTGACTTGTTTTAAGATTTTTTATTATTTTCATACCTAGAATTAATTTGTATGAGTATTGAAATTACACTAAAAAATCTCAAACGTTGTTTTACTATAATAGCCTTATTGTGTTTATTTTTCTATGCTCGTTGTTTTGATAGTTTACACTTAAGCGAGCTGACGCGACGCTCCATTAATATACGCTAGCGGTCATATTAGGTGCACCAAAATTTAAGCATTTTTATGCTTTTGACGCAAAATTATTATAAATGTATTTTTCTACTCCTTTTCGACCCTTAATCGTAATGTGAACATTTTATTCGCGTAATCACTAAATAGGAAGTGCTAACGACACACGGCATAATAAGCCAAAGTAACACTTATTTTATATGATTTTTTTCCTAAGTTAGCTAAATTAAAATTTGATCAAAGGATACTGACGTATATTACAATTTGAAGAATGTTGATAACGCATAAATGCATTACCATATAGGGCGAAATATACATCAAATGATGTTAAATATGTTTATTCAAACGTTAAAAACCTGTAAAAATTATGTGTCAAATTATGTAATATACCTTCAAAATATTTTTTTGTTAATACGGGGATAGGTACTATTAAAATTAATAAGTTAGGAATGAAGATCGTCGATTTAGTCGATCCATTTTCTATAACCCGTCTACATTCATAGCTTGTCTTTATTTTCTTACGAGTGTTTTGTAGAATAAGAACTACGTTTTAAGAACCAGGACACATCAATTTAATTGCGCTGTTTCAAAGATTTCCGTTTTCTTTATAATTTAAATGTTTAATACTTATTCTGTAATGCCAGACGATATTATATTATCTTATACTGCATGTAATATCAAACGTTTAAAATTTGTGTAAAAATATAACAGTAATTTTAGCTTTTATCAGAAGAACAACAAAGAACTGCCCATCATATCACTCCTTTCTCTTTGGATCCTCTCCCCCACAACTCCTTCCCTGATCTAACTTCCGGTGGTTTTCTTATTATACATATATTATTATTTTAAGCATATAATTATTTTAAGTTTCTCATTGTAAGTTATCATAATTTTCGTTTTTTCATGTAGCTCTCATTTATTTGTGCACATTTATCTGTCCACTTACTTAAAACAGCTTTTAAAAGTTACACATCTTGACCACTTTCACTAGTCTGTTTATGATTAGTTACAAGATATTTCTTTGTAGCGATGAGCCCGCTAATTTACATATAATTGTACAAGAAGTTTAATACATAAATAAATTGTTTATGCGGAAGTATACCTCAATGTTTTATTTTAATTTTTTGGTTTATTGACACCTTCCATTTTATTTAAAGTATTAAAAAGATATATAAATATGCACACTTTTTGCCTTTACGGGTGGCTTTCATTGAGTGTAAATATCGCCATTGTTTTGTAAATCGCTATCTAATTTCTGTGTGGATACTCTTTCACCCTACTGTACTTTTTATTAACTAAAGTAAAACGTAATGTGTAATTAGCCATTAAGACTTCTGAACATTTTTCTTGTTTTATAAAATAAGTGCCATGAAATATAAACTAATAAATAACCAATATTTGAAAAACGTTTTTTATTAAAAAAATTTAAATAACGTACCCAAATGCATATATTTGGGTAACGTACTTATGCTTATGTATACCGCTGATTTAAAGTGCGAATATTTTTTTTGAAAGGAAAAAGACGTAAAGACATCGCCTATGAAGGTTACACCGAAAATGTGTTGTAATGTAAGTATGCAAGTAGGATAGTTGTCTCCCAACAAAAGGCCTTTTTCGGCTATGGAGACAACGCCTCCATCTCGGGCGGACTCGCCCTCTCGTTGGCTGGCATCGGACTATTAGGGGGTGTATATAACTGATTCGTCCAAAATAAATGTTTTTCGTGTATAAAAATAAGCGTAAAATGCCTAAAATGGCTTTTGCCTAAAATTTTCACTTATAAATTACATTTAATTTTTGTAACTTTAAATATAATGAGTAAATCCACTCAGAAGTAGTTAAAGGTTATAAAAACAGATAAAGTTGAAGCTTAAGTAGGGTCATGATGAGCGGTGTTGTATAAGCTGTAACTAGATTTCAAAGTCGTACCTGCAATGTCTCTGTAAATATTTACAGATAGACATTGACATAACATGAGTGAATTTTTTTTAACTATGAAATTTCATAGTCATGAAGTCAGAAATTAAAAAAATACACTTTTCACTGGCGGAGGACCGCGAGCTCCTCCCAATCTAGTGACATTTGGGCAATTCATCCCATGGCCCCGAATAAACACGGAAACGCTGTAGCGAAAGTAAAATCAATTCTGCCTCCGGGTTCCTTTTCGGCTCTTTTCCCTGTTCTCGGAAGAAATAGCAAACTCACGACCGGCAATAAATTGCATTTGTACAAAACAATAACCCAACTTATCCTGACATACGTCGCGTTCATCTGGGATTACGTGGCCTCCACTCACATAAACAAATTACAAGTCATCCAGAAGGTGCTCCGTCCTACGTTGCAAGTCCTCTTCTAATACTTCCACCTAGTCCTTAGACTCGACAGCTTAGCCACATTCGTTTTAAAGATGCGAGCATGCAAGATCTCAGTTACATCACAGAAAACAGCTGTGGTGTTATCATTTTTCCTACGTTGTGTGGCGATTCGAAATCGAATTCGGATAGTTGATGTGTAACCATAACAAGAAGTGCGCCTACGAACATACACTACTCTCCTTATTATTTATCATTTGCTTTGTGACTACCGGTTTCGGAATAATTATTCCATCATCAAATCGTTACATCCTATTTGTCTATGGATACACAAAATCCGTAAATAGTAGAGTAGGTACTATTTTGTAGTTTGTGGTCTCCGTATCTTTTGGCGTATATAATGTTTGTATTAGTACCTATATATATATATAATGTTTGACGTATCCATTGACGTTTGACTCGACGCAACTTGACAGCTGATGTCGAGTTGCGATCTGTAATTTCGTATTAAATTATAGTATTTATTTTTACTCTTTTATTTATAATTTTAGAGTTGGTTTTAAATATATCCGTCATTTTCTCACAGTCTCACATGGGGTTTTATATATTTATCGTACTATTTGAAAGTGTTTATACTCATGCAGTCAGATCACGCAGTAAATTTTCTCGTTGTATCGTGACGTAAATTAGTTTCCAAGTGAAAATGGATCATATAACAGAAAAAAGAGTTATTGAGTTGGAAAAAAATGTTCCGAAAAGAAATTGGATCTTTAAAGTTTTCGCTCCGAATATAAATAAATCGGAAATTATATGCGTATCAGGCAATTGTACCGAATTGGGCAATTGGTGTCATGATAAAGTCGTCATATTAACGAAAGAAGAGGATTCCTCTTTTTGGTCAACTACAATAGAAATTCCATTTGACAGTGAGGTTCGCTTTCGTTACTGCGCTTGTTTACTTTCTGCTGACCACAGTCAAGTGCTCATACGTCAATGGGAGACCCACATTAGTCCCCGAATTATTAGTAAAAAGTGTATACAACCTGTATCAGCAGAACCAGATCTCTTTGGAATGTACAATGGAAAACGAAACGTGGACAAAGGATGGCTGACAACTGGTTCCATTATCCAATTGAAATTTCATAGCAATCCGTTTATATTCAATTCAGTATCTCCAGGAACATGGAGTGTAAAACTAGTTCCTTTGAAATCAGACTTCAATGTCAACCCGTCAAATACTGTACTGGCCGAAGAATCTGTAGACTTTGAAAATGTCGAACCTCTCAATAATATTATTGTAGAAGTCGCTGTACTTGGTGATATTCATACCTTATTTAAACCTCAAGATACTTTTGGCTGCGTCGTTGACGTGAACGATTTTGTAATATTTAACATAACCGTGCCTAACACTCAAGATGTGACCTACTTACTTGACTTCTATATGTGTGATTCCGCCATTCCCATTCACTTTGGATTTAGTTACCTTTTGGCTAATGTTTTACGGGACTCGGAAGGATTGTTTCAACTTCCCATCATGTCTGTTGCCAAGAATAGCTTGATCGGAATGTTAAATGTAGAATCTTTAGTCATAAGACCTATGGTTACTACTCTGTGTGATATGAAGGTATCCTATTCAAGTCACTGGAGTAAGTCTTGGACTGGACTGGACGTGGGTCACCGAGGTACAGGATGCAGCTTTAAAACAAAAGAGTATGATATTCTTCTAATTTATTTAGTTATATTTATTGGCAAACACACTATCTCCAATTCAGTTCAAAGTTTCTCGTCTAAAATTCTACTTCATTCTAATTTATCAAATACAATTTTGTAATTTTTTAATGTATTTTTATATAAATAATTTTAATTTGTGTCAATTAACATTAATTTGATGGCACATTTGTCAGTAAGATGAAAATGTATTATGAATCTGTTTGATTTATTGCATGGTGCTCTGGAAAGACTTGCATTTGATTTTGAGTGTCAAAACACACTCAAATTGGTTTAAAGTTATTGCGAGGGATTTGCCACCGGCTGATACACTAATTACACTAATTATCAGCCCACCTGTGGTTTTACCTTTAAGCCAACAATATGTAAATGTCAATACGCCCATGAGGAATCTTCCTATCTCTCAACTTGCATCCACACACTGCCGGGTATAGGCCTCTTTCATTGCAGCCACTTCTCACGGGTCCAGACCTTCATTTACTCAAATCCAAAGTTTCTGCGTCCGGTTCTTGGCCACCATTCTAGAACTTTTCTTCCCTACCTCCTATTTTCGTCTGGCCCACCACTCCCATCTTTTTTGAGCAACTACATGCGCTACGTCGCCAACATTTCTCCTCTGAATCCACACATTTCTGATTCGGTCCTGGATAAAGATGTCAAGCATGGTGCGTTCCTTAGCTCTTCGCACTGCTTGTAGTTGCCAAATAGTCCGCTTGGTATGGGCCCATTTCCTCTGTCTATGGGTCATAAGACCTTTAACATTCATTGGCACATCGTACTTGAAAACAGACTGTTTACGAAACACTCACCATTCAAGCTGAATCTAGCGTTTTGTTTCACAGGCTTATCCATTGTGTAAAGTGTAAGAGCCCGGCCATACTTATATGTATTTATGTATGTGATAGATCTCCTTGTCATCTAATGTTATAAAAATCCCTTGTATAAATCAGTTATTCTTATCATTTCCCCCTAAACTACACTAAGCCGTGGTGTTAACTAAAACTTTCAGATTTGGGTTGGTCTCCACATAATGCCATTTCATCATGCATCAATGTTCTAAAACATTGTTTTGTTTAAAAAGTAGGAAGAACTTAATTTTTTTTACGTCCTCTATGCTGTATGCATCTTTTAAAATGTTATCCCAAAATTATTTATAGGAGTGCAGCAATACGGGAAAATACAATAGCATCTCTTAAACATGCAGCAGCAAGTGGTGCCGATTTACTAGAGTTTGATGTTCAACTAAGCAAGGATCTTGTTCCTGTTCTGTATCATGATTTTAATGTATGCATTGCACCTAAAGCTAAAAAACAACCAGAATATTCAGAGATGCTTGAAATACCCATGATGGATCTAACTCTGGAACAATTACAGAAATTGAAGGTTTATTGACATATTATTAATTTTATTCATGTATGTATTTTCATTTTGACATAAACATTCTTTAATTAATATATAAGTTTTGTATATAATGTTTATCATTCATAATTATGTTCTAAAATATATTATTATTTTGTACATTTTAGTATTTAAAAATAATTACAAATAACATTTTTGTTGGCATTCTCACTTACACATATTTAACCTTCCGATGGGCATGTTACTCAATGAGACACAAATCTTACCTAACGTATGATTAAATTGACCATTAAAAAAAAATTCTATTTAATTTTTAAAAATTTGCAGTACTAGTGTCCATCGGCAGGTTTGAATCGCCCAATGTTATTTTTAAAAAAAAATAATGACTAAAAACCTGAAACATCAAATAATTTGAATAGACACTAATTTTTCTATTCCTTGAGTATTTCACGGATAAAATATTAACACACATCGGGCAGGTGTTTTTTACGCCTGTGGACTGCTGGCGACGGGATTAGATAATTATGTACATAGTTAAAACCTTAACAAAGAGATTGGTACATAATATTTATGTAAAAACATTAAATATGTAATTCCTTCTATTCTGACTTTAAAATGAGGCCGGCGCAGAAGGTAAAAATACCCTTCACATGAAGGAAAGGCAGCCCAAAGCATCAATCGACTGATTGGGTAAAAATACCTTTCCGTCCGTAGTGTGTTAATTGTACACAGGTTTTTTTATGAATTCAAAATCTATAAATATACACAATTTTTTTTATTGCATGGAAAAAATATTCTTTCCTCATCCGCATCCAAGGTGCATTAGGGCCTTCATTAGTTTGAAGTACTTGATTATTGATTATATGAAAGTCCTGCACTTTAGGTACTTGTCCGGAGTAATCTTTATAGTTGTCGTTCCACAAATGCCTTTATCCGGTTGTACATGTATGCCAAGCTTCTAAGTTCAAGTGTTTAAGTGCTGGGCATTATTGATCTTTTTCGACACCTTTTTATGAAGACTACATCAAATGTTATAGCGTACTTTAAATGTTTTAGTGTCGTTAGCTGTAAAATATTATAGCGTACTTAAAAAACGCACTTTTTCAGACATCTAATAAAAATAGATTTTTTTTTCAAATATGCATACATACACAAACAGGTAGGTACCTGATGTGATTGATTTTATCAAATTTATTGTGTTCTTGCTTTACTTTTCTTATGGCTAAATGGCTTCTTAGTTTATTATCAAGCTTTTTTACAATTTTCATAGGTTTACCACATACAAGAAGGACGAAATAAAGAGGCCAAATTTTTTGACGAAGATTTACCAGATCATCAACCTTTTCCATTATTATCTGAAGTTTTAGAAGTTATTGATCCAAATGTTGGTTTCAATATTGAAATTAAATGGAATTTGAAACTTGAAGATGGAAGTGCGGATGTTCGTAATCCGATCGATTTAAATTTATATCTTGATAAAGTAAGTTCAATAACAGATTAGGTAACTATTCGATACCTATGTTAAAAATACCTTTTAGCCGTTACTTTCCCAAACACAAAAATTACGAATTAAAACCAAAAAAATTAAAAATAA
Source organism: Brachycentrus maculatus (assembly GCF_059751285.1). Taxonomy (NCBI): domain Eukaryota; kingdom Metazoa; phylum Arthropoda; class Insecta; order Trichoptera; family Brachycentridae; genus Brachycentrus; species Brachycentrus maculatus. The sequence continues at coordinate 756,112 of NW_028280840.1, forward strand.
AATGTCTCGGTTTTTGCTGATTCAAAATATAGAATAATTTAAATTGAGAATATTAAAATACACTTTTACTTTTACTTTTAATTTTAATTAAATCAGTGTTTAACCTTTTTAGATTCTTGAAGTTGTATTGAAATCGAGCACTGAACGAATGATATTTTTTTCTTGTTTTCATCCCGATGTATGTACGATGCTCAGATTAAAGCAGAATGTGTATCCTACAATGTTTTTGACACAAGGAGTGACCGTGAAGTACCCCAGGTTGCGTGACCTACGATGTAACAGTATTCAGGATGCGGTGCAACACGCTCTCAATGCCCGGCTTCTGGGAATAGTGGTTCACACTGAGGACCTGTTGCGCGATTCTAACCAGGTAACAATAATTTCAAATTACAATAAACCCCTACAGAACAAAACAATTCCCTCACACATGATACAACTTTTACGAAATCATGTACGGTATTTTACAGACAACTAGACAAACCTTAATTTTTAAGCAAATTTTTGAAAAAATAATGCTTTTACCAATTGTATTGTTATTGACTGCAAAACCAGACAAAAAAATCTTAAAAAAAAGAATTTTGGGATTGGAACGTTGGAGTGGAGGGTGTTCGCCTCAGAAAACATTGCATTAGTGTACAAACAATTGTAGTTGCATGTGTGGTGGACTAGTTTTTTTTAATTGTACAATTTCCATCACTACGATGTTGCCATAGAATAAATGCCATTTTCAATACTGGAATTTTAAATCATATATTGGATATTTTTACATTAATTTTGAGTATAAGACGCACCCGAATTTCGAAGGCGAAAAAAAGCATATTATAGTCCGTAAACCATGGGAAATCATACTCTTTAGCACATAATTTATTTTTCATAAGAAAAACTAAAAAAATCAAACATTTCATTCATCACTTTCATTTAATTCATTTGCTTAGAAGTTCATTTTAGTAAGTTTTGTGATGTATAGATATTTAAAAGAAGAGTTTTTTAAAAATAGGTATCAATGCAGATACCGTTATTTTTTCCTTTGCTTTAAAATGTAAATGTCGTTCAAAAGGTTTGGTTCTTCGTTTTAATCTTCAATGCTAGAATTAGGAGTGATAGTTTGCTGTGACTGATGAATAAGTAAATGACTCAAGCTATTAACGGACTTTTTTGCATTTGCTCTTGTAATGTGAAAATTAGTGCAGAATAGCTTTCGTTACTATGCTGCGCTAATTTTCTATTAATACTAATACTAAATACTTGAAATAAGGATTGTAAGGTCCGCTGTAGTCATAAAGTGTAGTACGTATACATAAATTGTGATGGTTACACAGTGGGTAAATAATATTTGTTGTATTTTTTCTGTTTGAATTTCTAGGTGAAATCAGTGATCGATGCTGGATTAATTATATTTTGTTGGGGAGATGATAATAACTCTAAAGATACTATAGAGCACCTTAAAAGGTTAGGACTACATGGAGTAATTTTTGACAGATTAGATGAATTTTCCACTAAAGAAGTTAAGGTACGTAGTCGAAAAACACACACACGCACACACACATTAACTAAAGTTTTTAAAATGTTAATAATTTTTATTTTATAGGAAAGTATTTTTACAATGGAAGATCGTGAAATGCAGAAAGCATCATTGAAAAATATTAAAGATTTAGTTCACAGTCAAGGAGATCATAATGAGTTACATGAAGCTCATTCCAGTTCAAAACTTGAGTGAAAAAGATACCAGTTCCCCTTAAACTACCATTACTGAATAGTTAATTAGACACTATTTTATTTTCGTCTTATCCCTACTAAATATTGAAATGCACTAATGCATCATAAATTATATGAAAACAATCAGTTTTATCAGATTCCAGTACAAGGATAACGTGTAAAGTATTATTAGTTAAATTTTATGTTGACTTTGTCAGGAATCGAATGTTGGATCTTGTTACATTACAGATGGAACATTTAAATATTATTTATTGTAAATTAAACAATTTTATAGACAACAAATACTAAATAAATCATCGCTGATTATATTATCTAATTATATTTAAAAAAATATATAAATCTATTATTGCTTTGTAGTTAATGTAAAACGTACTCATATATTATTTCATCAGCTTTTGCTTTCAACTGTTCAAAGTACGTTTTATGTGGACAAATTTGATCGAACTTTATCAAAATATATCCCCTTCCAAATTAAGTCATGCTTCTGCAGGATATATCTGTCCTATTCGAGCATTATCCAAAAAAACTCGCTTTTAATTTTATGTAATGTCAGTAAATGTCAGTAATATGTTATGTAATGCTCTACACATGTAATGTCAGAAAACGATAGAGTCCTTGTATCACAAGATAAATACAATGCGCAAAGACATTTTTGGTAGAGAAATACATTTTTTATAAGATTGAACACATTAATACAATGCAAAGACATTGTTGGTAGGGAAATGCAATTTTCATAAGATTGTTATTCTAAAAAAATCCAATGTCTTCTTAAATGCATGTAGGCATACATAATAGGTATTATATATTTTTATGAACACTAAATGTAGGTCACCTATTTTTAAAGTCAGCTTGCCTTTGGTATTTTGAGAATTTGAAAACTAAAAAAGTTTTCAGTAATTTTTACCATAAAATTAAGACGGGAGGTGATTGACTAACAGGGACCTGTGGATCTACACAGGTTGTAGTCGTGTCATGAGCCTTGCCTGGTGCTGGCAGCCACCTAGAATAGAATAGGACGGGGGAATCAAAATTTCTAATTTTCCCCGAGTTCATTCTGTCTTCACTAAACATAATTTAATATAGGTCTAATTTTAAATTGTGTCTAGTATATCCCTTTGGAAATGATCCGATATATGGACTAGTAAACAGGTCCTTTTTAAAACAAATTTCTGGTTTAAAGTTGTTATGATATTGGAACCTGCCATTTGTGATCATTATTGTGAAAATTAAAGGTTGTACCTTAATAGTTTTAATTTATATAACATCAACTCGAACAGGTTTGATAATATCTGAATATGCCACAATGTTTATTTGCTTGTAGTTTCCTTCACATCGGATCTAAAAGGGATTTTACTTGACAAAATGATATAATTAATAGAAAAATGTACTAGGAAATTTTTTTATTTATTGATTAAATATAATGCGCAATTAATAAATTAGTGATAGGTAAACCAGAGTTAGTATTTATCCTAAGAGATATAGATGATTAACAACCAAATTGTCTGATCCAACATATAGATTTTTTTTTTAATGCAATTCATTTCTGACGATAAAACCCCGAATATATCAGCTTTTTAGTTAGATTCTGTTTTAAACATATGTTTAATTGGTTGTGTGTGTGTGTAGAACATTAAGGAACATCCAATAAGATGTAAGGAACAATACTGCAATAATAAAATTTAAAAACAACATGAATTCAGTATAAAATATGGATTGGCAGTAATCCACATAGACCTAGGATATGTGTTTACCTAGGACGAATTTCAATTGTTTCTCATTTATTACCAATAAAAATTTTATTGGTCATCTATCAAAAATTTATTTTCTTTTTTTAAAGTATATTTTTGTTCCTCTCCCCTACAATTCGGAAAATGTTAGTACATAATTTGGTTGTTGTATCATCGTTTACACAATAATATTCTTATACTTCCAACACAAAGTAAGGAAAATAGAATAGTCGCTTTATACGATTTTACAGTGTGATTTTTCTGATTTTAAAAAGAAAAGCGGAGCATTTTTTATAGTGCTTCATCTTAATATACCCACCCTACGAAATGATTATAGTATTTTCTTGATTCTATTGAATTGTCACTTCGCAAACACCTTTTTTGTTTCTACAATTTATTGTTTATATTTTTACTGTTTTATATTTTCTAAAAGTTACAATTTCAATAAAATACTATTTAAGTATTAAATTTAAATATTTTATACAACATAAAAACACTAATATTTCCTTTATTTTTTAATATATATATATATATATATATATATATACACAATTTGGGAATTCATTTATTTTTGTCAGTTTTCACCAATCACGGCTAGTGTGGCATAATCCAATTAAATAGTTTTGGCAGAAGTTTAATATTACCGTCTTTGGTAAAGTGAAATGTCAACTATTTCTATGGCAATCATTAAAAACAAACAGATACATAGCGTTATTAAATAATTCTGTTAATTAAAAATCTTGGAGTTCAATGTGATGTATTTTGTGTTATAATTTCATTTCCCATAAAAAATATGTTTCTTTAAATATTTTTTCAATAGGCTTTAAATTACAACAGATTTCTAAAAGTTTGATCAATCAATTCCACTCTTATATGTGATTATAAATTATTTGGTACTGATATTTAATATTTATTTTTGTATAAATGTAACAATTATGTAATTCTTAACTTATTCCAAATGGCACTTATGATTAAATTTGAATAAAATGTTTTCTGTGATATCGTTAACATTTTTTTAATATCCTGATATCCATATCAATAATAGTGTGTAAAATATGTAATTTTAATGCCACAGGCAATCTTTCATTGATCAGAAGTTGAATTATTTGATGCACAATTGTTGTTTATACTATAATAAACATACACCTATTATACCCACTCAGACACTAAAATAATATTTTGTATGTGTCCTTCGATTTAAAAGTCTTCTTGTGTAAATTACGACCACTTATGGTATGCAGTGGCATGCTTCCATATAGGCATATAAGTAGTACCGCATGCGTTCTATATGCCACATAGTAGTACTAACTCCACCTTACTCACGTTATATAAAGAATTGATCAAAATAAATTAATTATTGCAAAGATCTACAAACATTCAGAGCCTATTTATATTAGTTAAATATGCAGTACTTGCCTTGTAATATTCATAAACAAAGCGGTTATTTGAAGTGGTGTATATAAAATTATTGTTATGTGGTGGATTTTAACACTGCTAAGGGGTAGTTTTCTGACGAGTTTTTTTACACATATTTTTTTTAAGGTTTGGCACAGCCCCCGTTCAAAACTCTGTAGACGCCACTTGTAATATATACCAAATGAATGGCTACTTAAAAATGAAAATAATTTGTGGGTGTGGAAATAATGTGATAAATAAACAATTTAAATTTCATGAAAATATATTTATTTAGTTACAATATACATAACATTACATAAAATATAAATAACATCTTAAGTACGTAAAAATAAAAATCTGTGGACGGATGATTTACAATTGAAGTATGGACATTTCTGCTTACATGGTGGTTATAATAAGTTTCACTTATAAACCATACACATGCGTAGCAACCAGGCTTAAACCTTAAAAGGCACGAGATTTAAAATAAATTCAAATCATAAAATAAATAACACATTTGAGAAATATTTCAGAATAATATCATCTAAACCACAATGTATAAAAGAAAATATACATATATTTTAGCTGCTGTAAAATACATTATAGCTTTTAAAGATCACAATCAATGAATAAATATATATTTGTGTAAGTACAGTATCTTTCAAAACGACAGTCCCTACGTAAACCCTTGACATCTAGAGAATGCATTTTCTTATGAAATTCCTCCGCAGTACAAAATTTAAAAAATTACGAATACATACCAAATAATTATAAAATAGAAAGATGTAATGAGACGACAAAATATGGTAATTTTGTATGAGAATTTTACATCAAACAATTATCCTGAAAAATTAGATTTGAAGTACCAAGTTATGCAGGGACTGTCAACATATGCAGGTAATATCTATAAAACTTAAGAACATAGTTAAGAATATTCTGGAAATAATATATGTACTAAAATATATGAATGAATTTTCTTTGATAAAATTTTTGATTAAGGATATTTTAGTTGTGGGAATTAAAAGTCAACAAGCAAATGGGGAATGTTTTTTAGAGCAATTTTAATATGGAAGTTTCACTTCTCAGGAATTAAGATTCAGTACCTAATATTTTAATAAACCTTTAAGATATCCAAGGGTGTGATTTAAAAATATTATATTTTGACATAATATACGAATATATTTTTTATAGTTTTGTAAAATGTTTTACTTTAGGTCATAGTGGGATCTTAAAAAAGAAATGATAGGGAGGGAAGTATGAAGGACTTATAAAATTTCCGTACTTAGATTTCAGAAGATACAGAGTTTAATAAAAGGAAAACATAAAAATTTGCGATACTTTTGTGTTATTGCATGGATTACTTTAGATCACATTTAATATTTAGACAGTAGACATACATTTAAAAATAACATGTTGCAATATTTATTTATATTTCCCTTCCTTCCTAGAGTACGAAGGTCAAACCGATGCATGTTTGCCAGAAAAATATCAAGTTAGGTAATGATAGTGATAGTGAATACAATATAAAATAAAAAGCACTACAAAAATTATATTTTAGCTACATTTTTCTTAATATAAATGGATACTTCTAATAAATACTTGGAATAATTATTTGTATTAAGTACTACATTATCTTGAATAACAGCTTTATCAAAGGTTGTAAATTCTCAGTCAAGGTTCTAAATATATATGTATATAACAATAATTAAGTGCGTTTGAATCATAAATGGTCCGCAAAAATGTGTTGCGCATGATATTGTTGATTCCCCAAGTTAATCACAATACTAAGGCACTTAGAACAAAACTTTCATACTTTTTTCATACATTCATTATGAGTCAAATCGCTTCATGAGGAGAGCTCAAATTATTCATGGCTATGGACAGGCCCTGCTTTATGTGTAATACTGCGATGCAGAACATCATATTTATAGTTACATACCAAGAAGATTTCAAATTTAACTTTTATTATTATTAGGTTGTTTCCTAAGTTTTTTCAAAGACTGCGCAATTGTGTATCCTTCCAATAATAAATATAATTTTGTAATGTTATATAACAAAATGTATCTAACGTTTTACATTTCTTATACATGTGTTATATTTAGTAATAAAATTTAATTTAATTTTTTAAAATATTATTATGCATATTATTTATATTGATAATTACACAAAAATATATTCAGATTTTTGCCTTCCCTGTAAAGGTTTTACTTAACGGTTTACAAGATATTGCTTTATCATGAGCGATAGAGAGGACTCATTTTAAATTCATCTATTTTAAAATAGTTATGTCCAAAATTAAGAACGATTAAACGAGTAGGTTGGATGTCTGTTAAATAAAATCAATTAAATTACATTTCAATATATTTAAAAAAAAAGCCTGCACCAAAATAAACATACCTGTATTAAATAAATTAATTTTAATATTATCTGCTGAAGCAATTTTAATATGTATGTAAAGGTTTTATGAAGAAATATTTGTATTCTTAAGATATACACAAATATTTCAATTTCATACTATTTTCAGGTAAGCCTTAGTGGCTTGTGTTTGAAAACAGGAATCAAGTTGTGGCAGAGTGGGGGTTAAAACTAACCGTGACTCTAGCTACAGGATCGCAACCGACTCAGCTCAACTAATATAAGAACACCTGATAATTGAAATATGTACTAATCATTAACGTTAAATTAAAATACCTACAAATTATAAATAAAAAATAAATACTATATATAAAAAATAAGTACAATATAAAATAAGTAACTGCCTATTTCAGGATTTGTAATCCTATACATTACAGATAAAGTATATATTTTTACGGGAATGATGCTGCATAATAATCCTTTCTATCGAGTGAAACTATCGTGCTGTAGTTTAAACCGAGCACATACGAGATATGTTACGCATAATCTTATTAAAATATGGAACAAATCTCCCAATAACTTAACAACTAAACAAAAATAGAACCACATAAATAAATGCTAGTGCAAGGTGCACGATGAGTTAGGGTAGTAATATCTAAAGAATGTTTTATAAGATGAATGCCTTTAGAAAAAAGTCATAAAAATGTGCATGTGTAGTAGTGGTGCAAAAATTGGCTCAAATACCACAACTGAAAAATATCAATAATTTTAGATATTATTTTTTACAATCCTTCACATTATTCTTAAAAGGTAAACTTTAATTTTTAACCTGTCCGACAGTACGTCTACACTATTTATTTGTTTAAAAATCATGTTTTTGTTTGGAGAATTGAACATAACCGATCTTTTTGAAGATAATTGTTGTAATACTGATGCAGTAATTCGCATTGGAAAATTCCGATTACGTCATCATTTATCTGCTGGTAGTTTACATAATTAAAGATATGCTGTTTTCATGTCAAGAAGTTAGTGAAAAAGAATATGAATGTGTATTTTTATTACATTTAATGCATTATGATAAATCGCAATGATTTCAAAAAGCTGATTGGCAAAAAGCGCAGATATCGCCTCGGATCGTTTAAAATATTAGAGCGATACAATAAGTTGCCAGAAATAAGTACATATCTCGTTTGTAGTATTTGACCAGTTTAAATAGTCAGATCGATCCACCGACCGGAAAAGACATGTTTTGCGCTTACTTATCCGGAATAAGGAGAAGAACTAAATATATATGATTCAATTCAAGTCAATTGCTGTGGCAAAAAATAAAAATTGGGGCAAAATTAAAGTGATTATAGCGTTATTCCATTTTTAATAAAATAAAAGAAGTAGATATGTCTACTAAAAGAGAAACAGTACTCAGTATTTTAACAATGATCATTTGGTCCACATTCGACTTTCTGATTATTTATGTTTTGTAAAAAACAACCGTTGCTGCATAACAAAGCAATTCAGTTTTCATTTTGAAGCGCGGCCAGATTTCTTATTGACAGAACATTAAACACTTAGAAATCGGTCGGTGAATCTAATTGTGTGTGGCCAAAACAAAATAAAGTCGGATCGGCCAACGTATAGCAAATGATAAATTTTAGTGCTTAGTCGCCCGTCTGAAGTGCACTTTAATTTGATTGCAGTATTTGATGTCATTATAGTGACAACAATTGCAATCATTTATACATCCATATAATAAACTATTAAGACAGTATGCATGTAAGATTTTACTTTAGATCAATGATGTAATATTTTTATGTGTAATAATTCATGCATAGACTTTATTGCATTGACTAAAAAGTATTAGATATCTGTTCTGATTTAATGATGGTTAAGATTTTTTCCATCTTAAAATACATATTTTTTTATACTACTTTAAGTAAACATATGCTTTTATTAGTTTCCTGCGATTTGTCATTTAAAAAAAAAAGTGAAATCTCTATTATAAAAAATACTAACCTTTCAGGGAATGTTTTGTTTGCTAAAATTCACTATCGGACAGGTTAAAGGACTGGTAACTTTTCATCGACTCGGTATTTCTTTTTTCATAACTACATACAGTGATTTAAAAAAAGAAACTTAGCCGATATGTACATCTTTCAAAGTATAAGTTAATAAAAATGAAAGTTAACATAATAAATATTTCCAAATGGGGAATGCGAGCAATTAATATGGCTTTCTTATAGTAAAGTAAATATAACTAAAACAAGGTACCGGATCAGAGTATCTGCGGAATGTGACGATCTGTCGGGCAGAACTTGAAGATGCCCCCTGGCGGCTTGCAGAGGAGGTGCTCCTGGATGAACTGGCACGGGCAGAGCAGCGAGGCGCTGTGCAGGCCCGGGGACAGCGGGGACACGGCTAGCTTGCCGCGCAGGGCTCGTGCGCCCCAGCGCCCCGCGTAGCGCAGGTACAGCCGCGCCGCCCGCTCCTGCAAGGGGAGTCAGGCGCCTCGCTTGAGCCAGGTGGCGCAGCGGGGCCCGCAGGCGCGAGGGGCTCGCCGGGGCTTGTTGCGGAGCAGCTCCTCCGTGTACTGGCAGGGGCACAGCGCCTGCGCCAGGTGACGCGGCGCTGCGGGGTTCCCCGCACCTTCCTCCAGCGTCCAATCCAGCCGGTGCCGTAGAAAGTCTTTGCCCCAGCGCTGCAAGTATCTGAGGAAGGCCTGCTCCGCCAGCCCCTGCGACCACCCGCCGCGTCAATGTCATATTTACAATTCTCAGCTTTATTTCATACAAACTGGATTTATCATATTGTAATGTAAATTTGGGACAGCAATATAGAATTATAATTTAATTTTTCACCATATGCTGTTCTGATGTTCATGTTTGCTTAATGTTAAAGGTACAGTATAAACTATTTACGAAAATAGTAATTTTTATTTTCCACTCAAATCACCTCACACATTTTGCAGATGCACGGAGGTAAAAATATGATGGGGATACTTAGCAATGACAACTGATATTTAGATTACCATGAGTATCCATTAACATATCTTTGACTCAAATAGTGATGCTAATAATCACCACTTCTCCTTTTGGGCTTAGTTTATAAGCCTTGATAAATATTACCCATTAAATAAGAAGAACATTTAATATTCATAAATTGCTATTAAAAGTCAAAAAAATAAAACAAACCTGTTTTTGTGATAGTCGGGTAGTTTGGCTGCCTTGAATAACAATGTCTTCGGCTGTAACATCCAGTCTTCGTTCCCATCCAGCGGGGATAGTTCCCCCTTCGTCCCTTTCAATAATTTGCTTGAGTTGTGCGATACAAGGAGCCGAATCAAAATACATGAAGCAGAGGTTCACTTTATGGCATGATATCTTCCCTCGGTCATCCAATGCCAGCAGTAGTTTATGTTTCATCAATTGTTTATTTACTCTTCCGAGACATTTCTCTAGTCCCCTCGACAGTTTTAGTTTAAACCACATGCAAATAAATATTGCAGCGGCATTCAGCAATAGCCAAACTACACCTAGCAAAAATAGTGTAAGACTTGGTAAACTGGCGAACAATAATGCCATCAGAACAGCAAATGCCAGCAGCATCCAACAAACAAAAACTCTCTTGTAGCAGATATTATACAGGGTGAATCGGTAATCATTTACTAACATTTCCATCGCTTGGACATATTCTTCCACGGTTAGCTGAAATAAAGATAAAAGTGAATTTTAGAAAACTAAATAGAGTAGAAGTTAAAAATAATATAAGCAACAAAATGTTAGTAAGGTTAGTTATAACCATTTGTTTAAATATCTGATGACAAAATTAATGTTTAAAATAGTAAAACATTTATTTTTATGCCATAACATCTATCATCATAGACATTGAAAATGAACTGGTAAAGAAAAGTGTTTTGATTCAATGATGAAGAGTATGGTATCAAATCTTTATGTAGTTTATAAAATGACAAAATGTTTCAATCTCGTTCACTGTTTATCCTTCTCACTCGCCTATAGTCACACTTTTTGTTTAAATCTATCACAGCATCTATCTTTATTGGGTAGAAGTAATACAGACAAAAAACATTTTGATGACTTCGACATGTTATAAATTCAGAATAAATATACACATATTAGTACCATAGTGCTATGAAAAAGGTCCCCGTACTGGTGGTTGAAAGATCGGGAGGAGGAAATAATACAATAATAAATTTTAATTAATCCATATCCGCTCCTAGGTGGAGCATATGGAGTCCACAAACTGTCTCCAGGCTTTTCTGTCGGCTGCCAGCTCCCTTGTATCCTCCCAAGTCAGATCCGCGTCCCGAAGTTCTGACGAGAACTGCCGAAGAATTGTCAGCAGTGGTCGTCCTGGGCGGCGCGAACCTGATGCCTTGTAAAAGAGGCAAGCTTGATTAAGGCTCTCAGGAGGCATGCGGAGTACATGGCCAAGCCAACTGAATCGCCTTTTCTTGACGACAGTTGTGACCAAGATTTGCTGCGTCCTACGCCTTATCTCTTCATTCCTCACAAAGTCAAACCACCGCACGCCTAAAATTCTCTGCAGACACCTATTCTCAAAGCTTAGTACACGGCTGCGATGGGCCCTTGTAAGGTGCACATGTTTCACAGCAGTAAAAAGAACAGGAGCAATGCAGGCATTGTATAGGCGGCATTTGGTCTTCACCGAGTATAAATCCGATCTCCAGACAGCCTTCATACTATTAAATGCGGACCCTGCGAGTCCTAATCGCACTCCCTGTTCCTTTTGAACAATAATAGGTGTACTATAAAGTTTACTAAAATATAAAAGACAATTCTTGCAATACTTAATCTACAGCTAAGGGTTCAATATACACTGAGGTTTAGAGCTGTACCTTTTAAATATAGAGAATGAACTCTAGTAACATTTTACTGAAATTCCTTCTACGTTTAGAGTATTTAATTATTTGATGTGCCTAAATCTTACTAACACAGCTGAACTAATTATATAAGTTTTTGATATAACTTACTGTTAAACCTTGTGCCATCAATTCTTCTGGGACTAGTTCCGGTCGAAAATGTGCTGCCGTTATCCATGGCCAATTGGTATTAACAGGAAGTAATGTAACGACAACATCGCCATTAGCTAAAAATAAATAAAGCAATTATATTAACATTCTTAAGACATTCACAGTGACTTTTAAATTAATCAAATTTATCTCTCATTTGAGAAACGACAGGCATAGCCGTCAGCCAAGTAACAGTCTGTATTAAAAAGTAGGTTACAACTGAAAAAGTTAAGAAATGATACTGTGTTCCTATATAAAACGTCTGGACCAAAACTGTTTCAATGTGCTAGTTGGTTTAATAATTATCGGATTTCAGTATAGGGATTATGTGTACTAACGAGCTGACTTCCTTTCAGCATTCTCTTCATTACAAGTTTTACAAAAAACATTTAATACTTGTTTCTATTTTTGTCTTCTCTTCTCTTTTAATAATTATTTGGTGTATTGATAATATATTTTTTTGTAAACAGAATATGGCTAAGTAATGCACCCACCGCTCGGCCATGTTGGAAGAAACAAGTATTATTATTATTAAAAAATATTCCTAATATGTGTCCATACAAGTGACTTCAATAAGATTTTTTTTCATAAAAATAATTTATTGCTATTATCATTCCTCACTTTGTATGTTCATTAAATCTGGGGCTAAAGCCAAAAGTGCCAATATCAAAATTTATCATTTTGAGGTAGACATTAGAATGTACTAATAAATACAGAACATGATGGTAAGTCTGAAATACTAAGGGGTTAACATGTGTATGTTACTAAAACAATAATAATTGCGTTTAAACTTCATTACAGAATACTAACCCAAAACTAATCAATTTATTATATTGTAAGAAGAGTCAAATATTGAATGACTCATTAGACCTATTTGGTTTAAATGCAGATGTGTGCTAATAATAGGTTATAAGAATTATGATCTCACCGAATCCTTGCCTAGCTTCCACCAGATTAGCACTTCTCTGGGGTGTAGTAGTCGGTTCACCTGTTGGTATTTCAATTGACCTCTCTATGTTGACATGGACTGATTCTGTTTTTAGGACAGCAGGTTTCTGAGACCCAGAATTATCGTCATCAAATTGTACCCATGCTGGACTCTTGGGTGACTTCGACAATCCGGATGACGCTTGAGAAGTTGTCTGTTTAGGTTGATTCAAGGGAATATCCTGAACTGCTTCCAAATCTGCAGACCGAAGAGGATCGGTGCCTGTACCGTTAGAAGTCTGAACACTCATGTTTTGGGCATTAAATAAATTGTGTTAATACAATAAGAATCATTCTAGATTCCATAAAGCCATATCAACAATATATTGCGTACGTGTAATAAACAAAACGCAACTGTCTCGACAACACAACAGATAAGGCACGGCACAGGTAAATAAACGTAAATTGGGTAAAGGTAACCAAAGATATAAGGTAATCCGACAGGTAATTTATGACACGCCCACAACTGCACCTGACCAAAGATATTATTTGCATTATGCAATCGATTGTGAAAAATTGTTAAGTTATTAATTGCATTTATTGAAATATTCTTAATAAACACTCAAATTAACATAATTATAAAAATTGCACATAGGGACATATTTTTGAATCACAAATTGCATTTTTGTTTTAAAAAAACAATAACTGGCATTTATTTTACACATTATAAACATTGCCTTTAATTAATTATAACTCTATTTTTGAAAGTATATGCAGATATGATGAATAAATAATAATTATTGTTAGAAGAAATGTAGAAGTATATAATTTTGGCACATTCGCCCAGTTTTCTTTATATTCTTATATCAAGTGATTCAGATATGAATTCGTAATGTTTTTTTTGACATAACCCAATGAATTTATAATTGAAAATATTATTTCGGCATTTGTAAAGCTCGATTTTATTTTCGAGCCTACAAAGAAATCCTCATTTCGAAATGTTACAAGCCATGCGTGTTTCATATGTTTGACGTAAATACATTTCTAGAACGTTGCCCAATTATTTTTGCCAAGTTGTCACGTCTTTATCCGTGGCTAAATAAATGTCAGGCTTGCGTCAAAGTTTTTTTTCCGCTGCAGCGTATTCACGTAGTAAATTATCAGTAATTTGATTAGGTTGAATAGTTGTTAATACTATATGAAACTTTATTAAATACTTTGTTCGTTTGGTCTGACTTTACATTTGAATTAAGTTATATATTACATCTTATCGATATGTGGAGCGATACCCTTTTAATCGTTTTTATATCCATTTGTACTGCATTTCTGGGAGAAGGTGAGTCTGACTATATATTTCCACAAATGAATTCTTCGTCTATTAATAATAAGTCCTACGCTGTTAAATTTATTTTTAGCAAGGTGCAGTGAAAATAACTCCCGCCTCAAGTGGCGCGTTTGGCTACCGTGCTGGTGGTTACGGGTTCGAAGCCCAGGAGGTTTAAATACGTATAATGGATTTTCACTATTATTTGTTTAGCAGCACCCTAAGTATTTGAAATGCAGGATTGATTCCTTGCTTTCATGTTATTAATAATCAAGACACTGCGTCAATATGATGCAGTTCACCGTTCAGTGTGGATAGGGTTAGAAAGAAGCCCACGAAAATAGCAGAAAAGTTACTATTTTACCGTGGATAAATTTAATGACTTATTGCCTAATTCATACATAGGTTTTAATTGCTATAATTACTGTCAATTCTGATATTAATGAAGAGTATCTATTATAATATTATTTTCACTCTTTCAGGACTCACATGGATTATGGTATATAGAACAGAAAAATATCAAAAGTTAAAATCGGAAGTAGAGAGACAAAGCAAGAGATGTAAGTTCCAGCTAAGTATTGTTATTATTTAATTGAGAGTTTGGATAATATAATTTAAACATTGCTCAATATTTCAGTGGAAAGACGTAAAGAGGCTCATGGAGATTCATTGGATAAACAGCATAAGAAGAAAATAGAAAGAGAAGAAGAACGACTAAAAAATAATAATCGCGATCTCTCTTTAGTAAAAATGAAATCTATGTTCGCAATTGGGTTTGCTTTCACAGCTTTATTGAGTATGTTTAACAATATGTAAGTACTACCAACTATTGAAAAAATGTTTAAAAAAGGGTAAAATTTTATCCATTGTAATATTTTTTCATTTATAAAAATATATTACGTGGCTTAACATTTTAATTTATATGGTCTCCATCTTTGTAACATAGACGATGAACAAACAAAATACTGTAAAATTCTATGTGTAAAGAAACATTCTGTGAGTATTAGTGAGGGGTATTGGTCAACTCGCAAGCTTTTTATTTGTCATCTCACATGCAACACTATTTATATGGCAGGGGTTTTACCTGTGTTTTTGCCTAGAATTTTCACTCATGAATTACATGAAATTATAGTAACTTTAAACATAAAGAGTAAATCCACTCACGAGTAGGCAAAGGCTATGAAACTTAAAAAGTTGAAGCCTGAGTAGGGTATAAGCGGTGTTGCATAAGCCGTAGCTAGATTTCAGAGTCACTTGGACATTAGGTAATTCAAAAAAAAAAAACCTTTAAACTGCTAACATCGTGAATTAATCAGGTAGATGAGAACGGCTTTACTCATTAATATTTACTTCTAGTTATATTACAATTATATTCATTAACAAAATAAATCTGGCCAGAATGAAAAGGTAGTGTTATCACATTGTTTGATGTTTCAGATTTGATGGCCGTGTTGTCGCTAAATTGCCTTTTGCCCCAATTTCATGGATCCAAGGGTTGAGTCATCGTAATCTACCGGGTGATGACTATACTGAATGCTCCTTCATCTTTCTTTATATTTTATGTACCATGTCTATCAGGTAAATATTTTTTCTCTATTCACCTTACATATTTAACATCAAGTATGACAAAATACAAATTTGATATGGAGAGACTGAACTAGAAGATAGATCAAGGACTCGAGTAATTTGACTCGAGGAATTTAATTATTTATTTTTCCAATATGGGAAAGGAATGGGCAAAATGACTCGCTGTAATAATAATTTTGGATAAATTAAATAGCGTCATTTTCATAAAACACTACCCTAGGGGCGTTAACATCTTTAAGCCCCGGTATTTTTAATATTATTTTATTAGTTTAAGCCTTTTTGCATCATCTTAAGATATTAAATCAAAGCTGCCTCCGGTACATCATTGAATAAGTATTTTGCCAAAAGGGAGCTTAATTTTTTTTAAATGCTCTCAGCTAAATATGAACTAAAACTTTTGGACTTTTGTTATTCACATTAAATTGGATATGTTACATTTTTGAAAGGGTAGTAACTTTTATTTATTTTTGTTTGTTTTCTTTTTAGACAAAACATTCAAAAGTTATTAGGATTTGCCCCATCCAGAGCAGCATCTAAACAAGGCGGAGCACTTTTTGGAACATCTCCTGGGCAATTCAAATAAATAAACTTATCTTTATGTTATTTATTCACTTAAAACATTGAAATATATTGTACTAATAAATATTATGTTAAAATATATTTGTTTCATACATTGGTAGTTGCATTATAAATCTATCAAAACCCAATCTGGTCAAGTCGATAGTGTCGAAATCACCATTAATTATTAACTCTGCTATAGCTCTTCCTACGGCAGGAGCTTGTTGGATACCTGTAACAATTTTTAAGATTGAATAACCGATAAGTTCAACTCTATGGTAAGTACTCAAACATGAAATAGAATAATACATTTTTATGTATGAAAATGCAAAAAATTATGAATTATTCTCACAATTCGCTCACTCCTTTCAAGAACGTCATAAATAAAAAATTGACAATTTTCAGTTGTGCATGTTTTTGGAATGCCCAGAAAATGTACTATATCCCAACAAAAGCGGCAAATTTAAACTTAATATTTACCCGCTACAGGGCAAAAAGTGTTGTTTTAGCATTTTGAAGAAAAGGTATTGTTTAATTATTTTTTTTAAATATTTTTCAAATGGAGAAAAAACCTCCAGGTTTTACCTAAAAAGATCTGTTGCACTGTAAAAAGTTCAATAAGTGGCTTGATATTTATTTTTAATACATTTTATAATATTTTTAAATTTTAAAAACGTTCTCCTGAAAAATCAAGTTTTTGATTTATGACGTTCTTGAAAGGAGTGAGCGAACTGAGAATCACTATTTATAAATCTATATGTTTACAAACAGTTAAATAAATACTAACCGTGTCCACTAAAACCAGTGGCAAAATATAAATTTCCATGGTATGGGTGAAAACCAATAATTGCATTCTCATCATACCTATTGAAATCGTAATAACCAGCCCAAGCACCAGTCACCTACAAATAATTTATTATAGAAGATACATAAATTAAAAAAGAGATGGTTTGTAAAATTATTTGAAGTAGTACTAGTATACTATAAATGGCTAGAGCTTGATATAATGTGTAGCTCAAAAAACAACAATTTTATTAAAATTAAAATTATAATTATTTTTAATAAAAGAAATATTTGTGTTTTTATTGTTTATAAAAATACTCCAATTTCATACTATTTCTGTGAGCCTAAGCGGCTTATTATTAGAAATAGGTGTCAAATTGTGGTAGAGTGGGTTCGAACCGAGAAACTCTGATTCAAGAGTCCGCGATACTAACCACAGTACCACAACCGGACACTGTAGGAAAAAAAAAAGTCTTACTAAGATATATTTGATAAATTGGCATTTGCCGAAAAGTAATGTCATTATTAAAGCTGACTGCCTAGGAATAAAGTTTGTGGTGTAACCATATACCACTTGCTTGTTTCCTAGCATGGAGTGAATGGTGTAATCGTATATGGCCATACCACTCACTTGGATGGAGTGAGCAGTAATACCGTACAGGACTATTAGAGGGTGAAATTACTGAGAAGGTTGCGCCTGAATGGCCACTGTTTATCTCATAATTGAAATTCACATATTTTTTCTTATAATATTATAAGGGCGTCCAAATATGTGTTGTGTAATTTACCCGGCTTAATAGCTATCAATTTTTATATATTTTATAAGCATTTGTTTGGACTTCCATATTACCATGTTGAAAATATATTTTATCCATGGTGAGATATAAATAAAAATCACATACTTTTATTCCTCCCAATGATGGAACTCTTTGTGACAAGAGAGGCCAAATATTTGTATTGAAAAATTCATGATCAACCTCCAAGTTGTCAACTTGGGGTTCTTCTTCAGGAATCGGGCATCGCCCTGCAATAAAATTATTTCCGAGTCCTTCTCTGCGGAAATATACTCCGGTCGTATCTATGGTCATTGGAGTGTCTATTCCAGGGATATTTGGATCTTGACTTTTAAAGCAGTAAACATATCGCTTTCTGAAAAAGTAATTTTATATCAGGTTTTAATACTTTTCATTTTTTCATTCAAACCCTTATCCGCACCCCAATGGTGCATAGGGCACTGCATCATATAAACGCAGCGTTATCTTGATCGTTAACACATGAAGGAAAGGTGATTAGCCCTCCGCTTCCGGTACCAGTCCAAGGTAATATTGAATAAATATAAGAGTGAAAAAATCACTTATATTTATTTGACCCCTCCTGGGAATAGAACCCAGGTCAGCACGCTCGGCTACCGTACTGGAGGGTTTTAATACTAGATGATGTATAATCAAAATTAGATACTACTGTTTCATACTGTTGATTCTGATTTATCAGTACCATTAATTTTTTTGGGCACTTAAGTTATTTGTTCTACGGCTTCTATCTAGATCTGTCCAAATTAAGGCGGTCTATACACCTTATGCTCTCCACATACCACATCCAAGAACTTGAGTATCCTTGGCGGTGCTTACGTATATGGAAATAGTGCTTGTTAATAAACGAGAAAAGGTGCCTGAAGGGACTCTATCTCACTGGTAGCCTCGGCGCTTATGTGCAAAAAGAAAATAAAAAGGAAGAAAATGACTTGTTCCTAGCCTGGATAGAATTGATCGGAGAGGATCAAATTATCATAATGATTAAAAAAACTTTTTAAAACACTGTATGTAAAGCCACCAAATCTGCAACTCCCATAATACCTATTGAAAGACTACCACTATAGAGAAGCTCCTGAAGGTTTACTACAAGAGATGGAGACGAATAAGACCACAAAATGTGTCCTGATGTTAAGTATATTTTATCTCCACAATATCAAAAAAGGAATATTAAATTTAAACAATTTTATTACACTAATACTGACAAACAGCAGAAAAAAATTAGAAGTTATTCGAGTATATTTTTATAGGGGATAATTTCTTACATGGTTATTAAGGGACCATTAAAGGCTCCACAAAATAGTTTTTTTTGACTGCATAAACAAGTAGGGAAACTTATTTTAAATCACATACAATTGTCAAAAAAAAAACAGTTACCGTTATCAACATATTAATATTTATTATTGTTAACATAAATTTGATAACTTTGATAATGCTGTTGCAAGGCACAACAGCTGTTGCAAAAAATCAGTAGAAACCTAAATCTTGTTATGATTCTTAAAAAACAATAAATAAATTCAATAAAATTATAACTAAAAAATTTGCAACAACATTTAAAATATTTAAGAATAAAATTTTTATAATTACCTTCGTTCAACTGGTAGTGGTATACTTAATAAACCAGGACCGACACCAACACTAGCTAATTCAGCAACTTTGCCGGATTCTGCACCAGCCGCGATAATGCAAATACTGAATGAAATGCGTCTCGTGCGGTCATCTTTAGTTTTGACTAACAGTGTTTTAAGCCTTTCACATGTACCTGTTTCTGCGCTGGGTATAACCAGTGAAGGTTCTACTTCGGATTCAAATCCCACTGCTTCGGCATTTACATAAATTGTTCCGTTTTGAATAGCATTGTTTCTAAATCCAGATAATAATGACCAAGGGTCAAACCACCCTTCATTTTCTAATCCAATACATCCTAAAAATAAAATAACATAATTTAATACTATCTCATAGTTTATTCAATGCAGTGAAAAGTAACCATTTTAACCATCCTAACCATAAGAACATATGTAATATGTCCACTATATTATTGCCCAAACGCAATAAACCGTATTCTGTACGTTCAGGTACAAAAAATCTTACCCGCAACCACAGAAACGTTTGTGATACGTCAAATTGTTCCTACTCGCCCGACACATACGAATATGTCATACGGCACGTTTAGCATTTCGAGGCAATATCACTGTCACTGGCTACCTATTTTTGCAATGTTTGCAGAATATGTGTAGATTATGTTGATTGATATATTACATTCAATACAAAATATTCAATAGTATGCCATAACAAAAAAAATCATCTTATGCTGAGAACCTCTGACTTGCATAGGGTCATAAATAGGTACCTATATTGTTTAAAAAATTGTCTGGTACATTATGAATAAGTATTGTTATTGAGAAATCTTATGAAAAAAGTGACTATTTTTCACCTACTTTTTGGATAATAACTTAAAGGTAGGGTTAAAGAAAAAATGTTGTAAAGTTTTAGTTTTTTAAAACAATTTTGTTTTATATGTTAACCATACTTAAGTAAAACATACTGGTAGAAAAAATATAAAAATTCATACCACAACTAGATAGAAAACATGTAATCTCATAACTGACATATGACTTCTTATTTTTGATTAGTGTGAAATTCCATTTTTCTTCAAAATGTGTTTTTTTCTGGTTAGAGCATTTGTCAAAGGTATAAAATTTCCTTGATTCATTGAAAATTATAAAGTAAAATGTTTTTACCTAAAGATTCATTGAAAATTACATACTAAAATGGTTTTACCTAAAGCAATGCCATCTAAATTGAGCCAGGGATATTTTTGTTTCAATTGATCCGGATTCAATAATGCATTTTTAACATTGTACTTCTTTTGAGTATTATAATTCTGTTCCAAAGTACTGGCATTCTTTTCATTTGCAAGTAATAAATAACCTCTCGGAGTAAATTGGACATCAACACCCAGACTATATTTTGCTGTTCTGAGAAATTCGGCGCCATATTGAGACATCTCAATATTTTCTGGGAGAGAGAACTGTTGCCGCAGGCCTCCAACTGATAATACAGTAGATGATTTACTGTACTAAAAATAAATGACAATTATTAACAATAGTAATAAAACTTTAAAAAATAAATTAATTTTCTGTATTCAATGTAATAAAGGTTTCCTACATTTTTAAAATTGAAGTATTGGAATGTTGGAATATCTAACTATGCACACACACACACACACACACATACACACACACACACACACACACACACACACACACACACATATATATATATATATATATATATATATATATATATATATATATATATATTGACATTTTATAGAAGTACTTACTGTTGAATCCTTTTCAATAACTGCAACTTTCATTGCACCTCCAGTTTTTTCATTGAGCCAATAAGCAATAGAGGAACCCATAACCCCTCCTCCGATAATTACCACATCAGTTTCGGAAGGAAAATCAGGAATGTCACTGTTGTCATATTCGTAATGTTTCAATTTAGGTTCTGTATTGTTGAGATTAGCTGCCATTATCTTAAAGTCATTTGTAATTATTCTTGTAGCTCTCTTAATTGGATTTTCAGGGGGTCCTCTTGCGGAATTTGAGTAACATCTTTGACAGATGTTACTATATTTCAATAATTTTACGAGCATTGACATTGGTAAACAGTCTAAAAAAAAAACAAAAAAACTTTTAAGATTATTATGTTACATAGCATATTTTTTCATAAATACTGGAGTTTTATAGGTATTTTAAGTCACTCTCATTTTAAAATATCACCAGTTAATATTACACGAGTCCCTATTAAATGCACTGTAAAAAAATCACAATAGAAAGAGTGTTCATTTAAAAAATAAATGAACTGTTGCTTATTCTACTTGTTATCTTCATAAAAAAGTGTTGTTTTTTATAAAGATTGTAATCCAACTTCAAATAGTACACATAGTAAAATTTATTTTTTGTTTGTCATGACGATAATGTATTTTTATTACTGATAATGAAGACAGTGAAGTTTACATCTACAATTAGATATAACCAATTATTAAACACCTAGTAATAAAATACTGTATTATTAATAAAAATAATTATTTCTTTTAAAGTCCTCAAAATACGTTTTAAATTGTGAGTAAGTACAGAATGAACATTTGGAATGTATAAATATGTTATAGCTAATCACTATAATATTCAAGTGGAAAAAACATTTTATCTATTAAAGACTTATTTACGTCAAGTACAAAGATAAATAATTATAAACAAAGATAAATAATTACATGTACTTATTGCTAGCAAAACTATTATATTGAAGTATGCCTACATTTTACATATGGAAGTTTTACGTTCATCTTAAGATATAAACAATGCTATTGAATTATGTATTCTAATAATTTACACGATAATCTGTTCATATTTCTACAAATTTTATATTAGAATATAAACATTTTATATTTGTAACATAATATAATTATTATAAAGTTGCAAGATGAAAATCCACCTCACACAAATAGATATACAGTTGGATAATGGTATAATGTCGGTAAAAATGTATAGTTAGACATTAAAAAAAGTCAATTATCTTCAGATCCACCAATTGAACATGTGTCGTAGTTGAATACAAGGGAAGGGTGGTATGAAAGCACAACAACCCAATTAAAAATAATATTTTTACGAGTATATTTTATTTTTACAATTGCGATCCGAAATGCCAGCTTCTAATCATTTGCGTGTACGAAATAAACGACATAAAAAAACCTTCTAATGTATGTACGGACTAATTACAGCATTTGCCTGATCCTGTTTGTGTTTTAGTTTTAATAGGAAATAATCAGTTTAAACATAGTCTCAAGCTCACTGATTCCTATTTTTAATAACGGTCCGTTTAGGCGTTTAAAATAAAAATAAAATTGTGTTCGCATTTAGAAAATTGCGAATATAATATGAATATAAATGTTTATCTTTATGAGAAATAATAATAAAAAGCATATATTTTAAATCTATAAAGAATAATGTAGGCGCTCACCACTGAAAATTATGTCTGAGAAAGAAGATAAATGATACGAGACGTCACTCTCGCCCAGTTACTTTAAACACTGTGTTTTTAGTTTTTAGATAACGTATATACAATCATAATACATATTATGTTTCGGCGTAATTCATAAGATTGTGAGTTACAATAAAACTTGTGGTGAGGTTATGAATAAACATTTTGACAGCAACGGTCACAGATGAAATACATAGAAAGTAATGTTCGTAGCACACGTCAATTTCGGAATTTTTGAAAGAATCGAAATAGGAAATTTTCACAAGAAACAAATATTTGAATTTCGTTTATTGATTCATCAGTTAAGTGGTGGTAGTATCTATTTATTTTACATTGATCTTTAACTAAGTACATACCACAAATCAACACTCTTGTGTGACACGTGTTTCGATGTATTCAACATCATTATCAAATATGTACCGTATATGAAACTTATGGCAATTGTATTCGTAGGACGATGAAGAATGAGGTACGGGTGCTGTTTCTTGTTCATTTATATTATTATTCTTCAATAGGAACGTGAACAATAAAAGAGAAGCTTTAGTTATTGTCATGTTTTTAACTGTTTAAAATTTATCATATTTCTAAAAGAAACTTAAGTTCAAAACATTATGGGATTGAAAAAGAATCACTTTATCTAATGATGACGTGTGAGTATAACGTTGTACTAGCGAGCAGCATGGAGGATTTGCAAAAAATACTGTAAAAATGTATGATGTAGGTATGTATGGAAAATCAGTTGGCAATGAATGAAAGTAGGTCAAAGGTCATTGTATTTAAAAGGAACAAAGACGTAAAATTATGCAAGACGTACATGATGGATGCTGGGAACAAGTGTAATAATTTTTATACTTAGGTAGCATGTTTTCAAGGGATGGAAAAGTGGATGACGATATTGAAAGAAGGGTGAATGTAGGGAATAAAATAATAAGTGTTTTGAAAAGAGTGATTACAGATAAAAAAAATGTCCATGGCAGCTAAACTGGCAGTTCACAATAAAGTGCTAGTATCAACACTGATGTACGGAAGCGAAACATGGAATCGGCAAAAGAAGGATGAAAACTGAGGGAACGTCGTAGAAATACGTTACCTCACACGAATACGTGAAAATCGAAAAGCTTTGTATGAGAGAATTAAAAATGAAGATATAAGAAAGAATCGTAAGGCTGAACAAAGGATAATTGAAAAGATAAAGAACAGTTTTTTAAAGATGGTACAAACATATGGAGCGAATGAATAACGAAAGAATTACATAGAAAATATATTCGTCAAATGAGAACGGGAAATGAGAACAAAGACGGCTAATAAAGACAGCTAATAAAATTGGTACGACCAGATTAATCCAAGCTTAAAATTTGATGAAATCAAATGTTTACGGAACCGGAGGGCGTGTATGACTAAATGTATGGATGTGAAGGAAGCTAGGAGTATATTTCAGGACAGACTAGTATGGCGTTCATCCTTTTTGCTTACCCCTGAAGAGAAACGGTGTGATGATAGTAGTAATACTTTATGTTTAAATGCTTATTTTCACTTTTATTGTAAATATGGATGAGTGGTGTTAATTTACTGGATAAATAATAAGATTCAATTGGATGAGGGTAAGATAGAGGTGGTGAGGGCTGACTAAACCCGTTTTTGACGTATGAACTTTTTGATTTATGTTAAAATTTTGATATAAATCATGAATACATGTTCATAATGGAAATATAACATCGTGACATTCAGCAGATAGGTTGTTTGTTCTCGTCAAAGCACTCCAGTAGGTACCTACTAGAGCTAAATGGATTTGTCGAACTCGGTTGAACCTTTGTTGAGTCTTTGGTTGAATTTATTCTATGGTGTTTATCAATCATATGTCAAAATCATGCCTCAATTTTCACCTTGCTATTTTTCTTGCACGTGTATGAGTTATTCCGTATCGTTTTATTAATATAATTTTTTTCACTAGCCAGGTGTAATGAAAATACGTTTAAGATGACAATGGATTCAAAATATGCAGCAGTTGACATAGGTCATAAAAGAAAGATTGAAATAAAAATGACCGATGTTTTACCTGCCAAAAAAGTGAAGTTTGGAAAAGGGAACTCCAAAGTTAAAACAAAAAACACCACTATAAATCCACCAGCTTTATCCTTACTTGAACATAGACGAAGCCTCCCAGTATACAGCGTTCGCGGACGGTAATTTAATTTTGCATGTCGTTATTTTTCTACTTACAGTGGAATAGTTTTATTTATTCGCATGTATTTTATTTCAGTTTATTAGAAGAAATTCGCAAAAATGATACTGTCATAATAATTGGGGAAACGGGTAGTGGAAAAACTACGCAGATTCCTCAATTAATTCATGAATGTCGGATGGAACAGTCTGGCATGATTGGAATCACACAGCCTCGGAGAGTAGCAGCTATTACTGTGGCTATGAGAGTTTCTCAAGAAATGAACTCGAAAGTTGGAGAATTTGTTGGGTATGTGCACAATTACAGTGTTTGAGCTTGATTTTTAGTTTTTAAATCAATAAATTTGTAATTGATAAAGTTTTACATATTATGAAGGTAAAAATTTATATGAGCAACAAAAATTATCATGAACCTAATCATTTTATACTATCCTTTTGAAATGTTGGTGCAACATTGCAAGTAGTAGTAATTTATCGAGAAACTTAAGACCCAAACTTCATGAAAATGTAATGTTTTCGTTAATGTTGTTTTTGCAGGAATTATGTACTTACCATATAAAGTTCCAACTCTATACTTATAATAATAAAAAACCCTTATCCGCACCCCAATGGTGCATAGGGCACTGCGTCATATAAACGCAGTGTTATCTTGATCGTTTACACATGAAGGAAAGGTGATCAGCCCTCCGCTTCAAGTACCAGTCCAGGGTAATATTGAATAAATATTACAGTGAAAAAATCACTCATATTTATTCTTACCCCCCCTGGGAATCGAACCCGGGTCCTCCAGAACGGTAGCCGAGTGTGCTGACCATTACACTACGGAGGCGGACATATATATATATATATACTATGATTTATACTATACTTATACTATGATTTATTACGCATTTAGTAATGATCGGTAATTTAGTAAATTTTTATCACAATTTTAGTGAGACCAATTCATTGATGAGACCATTTCATTGTTCACAAAGGCAGTTGGAGAGATTGCTGCGAAGAGACTTTTGAATGATATCAATATTTTGATATGATGATCGGCCGGAGGTACTTTAACTAAATGAATTATGGAATACTTACAGATACACGGTGAGGTTTGAGGATATGACATCTCCCAAGACCAAAGTAAAGTATATGACAGATGGTATGCTACTCCGAGAAGCTATGCTGGACCCTTTACTTATGTCATACTCTATACTGATACTTGATGAGGCTCACGAGAGAACTGTTAGTACTGATATTTTATTTGGAATCATCAAGCAAGCTCAAAAAGAAAGAAAAAGGAAGAATGTCAACCATTTAAAGGTAAGACAAATTCTTCTTAACCTCATCCGCACTTAATGGTGCATGGGGTACTGCATCAAATTGACGCAATGTTTAGTTAGCATGGTAGCCAAATTGCATTAACTACTACACTATGATTTATAATACACATTTTTCAATCATTAAATTCAGTGGAACTTCCATATTCCAACTTCTATTTAGTAAAATTCTCCCAATCACCAATATTATTATTGAACATGCTTATATAAGGATATTCTTTTTTTTGTGTGTAACAAACACTTAAAGGATTTTATTTTAAGATTAATTCCCCTTGAGCTGATTTAGATTTTAGTGCAAGGATGGAATAAAAAAATATCAAATTCAACTGCAATACCCATTAATTGGTTTTTGGGAATTCGGGAAATCCAGATGTTTAATAAAGTAAACCTTTTATACACATTTTTCCAATCGGTATTCAGTTTACTCCTAAGAAATGCAAAAAACAAAATTTTTTAATGAAAACCAGAACATGACTATTTGCAAAGTGTAGAAGAATTTATCGTGGGTGTACTGGCAAAAAACATTAACTCCAAAATATGCAATTTTGACTTAATGATGTATGTTACAAAGTTTTTAACATTCTATAAACTGGCAAAATACACTTAGTAGTTTGAAATGTCATATATATGTGGATTTAAAAGTAAATTAAACTTTAAGTTTAATAGTGGGTATTTTATTCAGTCTAAAAGCTTGAAATAACAGGGATTTTAAAGTTAACGTTTTTTGCCAGTATACCCACGATATTATAATGGACAACATATTTATAAAATACACATATCTGTGTTGTAACTTAATTAAATAATTAAGTTATAATGGAATATTTTGTTTTATTAATAGCCTTACTGTTTTTCACTCATTTCACAATATGCAAGTTCAATAGAACTTTTTATACTCACAATAGATTTTAGTTTGCAAGAAAAAATATTGTTTGTAATTGATTTTTTATATCTAGATAATTGTAATGTCTGCAACGATGGATGTGGATGTATTCAGCTCCTATCTTAATAATTGCCCTGTTATTTATCTGGAGGGACGTACGTTTCCTGTCACCATATATCACACCAAAAGTCAACCCAACGATTACTTACAAGCAGCACTCTGTACCGTGTTCCAGTTACACAAGGAATCTCCTATAAAGTAAGTATGTCAAATAATAACTAATAATTCAACAAAAAAATAATATATACATAATAATAATAATAAAACCCTTATCCGCACCCCGATGGTGCATAGGGCACTGTGTCATATAAACGCAGTGTTATCTTGATCGTTTACACATGAAGGAAAGGTGATCAGCCCTCCGCTTCAGGTACCAGTCCATGGTAATATTGAATAAATATTACAGTGAAAAAAAATCACTTATATTTATTTTACCCCCCTTGGGAATCGAACCCGGGACCTCCAGAACGGTAGCCGACCGTGCTTACCATTACACTACGGAGGCGGACAAAAATATATACATAATAAACAATATTCAAGGCGTATATATTAAAAGTAAGCAAGAAGACTTAAAGGTGTAGAAGAATCCCGCTTCGGAAAACTCCTTCGGACACATGGAACAGATCAATATCCAATGTGATATTGTTCAACATAGCGGAATAATAAATACAATAATAATAATAATAATGAATACAGTGGAACCTCTCGTAACGAGCAGAAATATATCTGAAAAAGTTGCTCCCTAAAATAGCAATATTTCGCATAAGGAGTTACAGAGAAAGGTCAAGTCCCTTTTTCACGACATTAACTTGTGAGCCGGGACTTCTGCACCAGTCAAAACAAAGTCAAAAATGTTTCGCAAAACGAGTGTTTCGCTTAGCGAGTAAGATTCTGGAACGAATTATGCTCGTTATGAAAGGTTTCACTGTAATTTAACATTATTAACCATCTAATATTTTTTCAATATTACCCTGGACTGGTACCTGAAGCGGAGGGCTGATCACCCTTCCTTCATGTATTAACAATCAAGATAACACTTCGTTTATATGATGCACTGCCCCATGCACCATCGTATGCGGATGAGGGTTTGAAGAAGATGAAGAAAGCATCCTACTGCTATTCGATTCTTAGGAATTAATGGTTATTATTAGGAATTTGTGTTCTGTCACTTCTGCTTTTTAATAATTTTTCTTAAAACATTTTTTATTTTCAGTCAAGATGTATTAGTATTTTTGACTGGACAGGAGGAGATAGAAACACTAGCTTATAATATTAGACAGATTGCAAAAGTAAGTAGATGATGAGTATTTGCTATTGTTTACTTATTTATAATGCTTGTATTTTTCGCTAACAGCGTAAAGCCTCTTTCCTCAATGTAAAATATGTAATTATTGAATTCTGCCAAGAATGATTACTATCGGCAAAAAACAACTGATTGTCTGTTGAGCTCATTTTTAAACTTTTTTTTGTACCATATATAGTTTTTTTTTTGCGTACATTTTAGGAAGTGGGAGGGGGAGCTATACGAGTATGTCCTCTGTTTGCAAGTTTGCCTCAAGGACAACAGTTAGAAGTCTGGCAACCTGTTCCTCCTACCGTCCGTAAAGTTATTCTGGCAACAAATATTGCAGAAACATCTGTCACTATTCCAAATATTAAATTTGTCATTGATACTGGTGTTGTGAAAACTCGGTAAGTACCTACAATATCTATCCAGAAATAAATATACATCTATAGAAAAATGCGCACCTTCATTATTTAGTGCAATGCACTTCTTTTTAAACATTTGTAGTATTCTACAATAAAATAGAAAAATTCATGGATTTCAAAAATTCAAAAGTATTTGAAGAAGACCTCTTCTTTATTTGTGGGTGTCACTAGTCTGAATAATTACAATATATTCTTTTTGACATCTCAATCGTAAAGCCCTGTAAGTGCCCAGAATTCCATATTCTTCTTCATCTATGCTGAGATGTCAAAAATAATGTAAAAAAATAACTCCTAATTAGAGATAATCCAGGTTTGTGAACAAGTCAGGAGTCATTGCATAAAAAAATGCTAGTAGTATAATAATTTCAATGGTGTAGGTGGACAGTGGGCTGTGCATCTGTGCTACGCGTGGAGAAGTGCTCCCAGGCGGCGTGCTGGCAGCGGGCCGGGCGGGCGGGGCGCGTGGCCCCTGGGACTTGCTACCGGCTGTACACGGCGCAGGCCCTACAGACGCGGCCCGCGCACACCATGCCCCCCATCTTGCGCTCCCCGCTCGCCCCCACCCTCCTGCAGCTCCTCACACTGGGGGCGGACCCTCTCACCTTTGACCTCATCGACCGCCCGCCTGAAGAAGCCATTGCCGAAGCTCTCCGATTACTCAAGCAACTAGGTAATAAAATGCATCTGTCTCCATATTCAGATGGTGCATGGAGCAATAATCTGCTTTATGACAATTGTAAATTGCATGAATTCAAAAAGACAATGGTATGCGCATATAAGGAGAATGGAACCATCCAGACTCCCCCACATCGCACTGTACGGCAAACCCCATGGTTGGACGACTCGCGGGCAGACCGCCAAAGAGATGGGTCATAGCTGGATCGACATCGCAGGAGGCTAATCCCTCTTAAAAACAGGCCACGAGGCCTACAACAAGATGAAAAAGAAGAAGAAGATGAATTCAACGTGGTTTAACTTATGCTTCACATGCCATTCTATAGTAACACATTTAAGTTTATGTATTAATTTTAAATCAAACACAGATTTTTTGAGTCTACTAAGTTTTAAAAAATCTGTGTTTGATTTAAAATTAATACATAAATTAAAATGGAGTTCTACAAATTAAACGCCAAATCAATAAATAACACATTTAAGTTTTATAGTGTAAATACACACTGGAAATTGAATCCAGGACACCGTGGATGGAAAAAGCAAAATCAAATAATTTATCAAATTTAATATTTTTTATTTACTTGTAGTAATGCAGTGTAAAAAATATATTCTAAATATGTTTTCCTTGTTTTAGGTGCCATATCTGCAATTGTAAATCCATCTCTCACACAAATTGGAAAGAAAATGGCTGCGTTTCCCGTTGATCCAATGTTTTCTAAGGTCATATTGAGTGCTAATGAATTTGGATGTTTAGATGAAGTGAGTTCATTTTGTATAACTCTATAATTTTTTAAAATTGATTGGAAGTCGGATATTTTCTCACATTTATCGCTTCAGCACCATCCTTCCTCATCGCCTGTGCAACGCTTCACCCTTCAGTACCTGTACCCCAGTACTGGTTTGCTGTCACTTTTACTGCTGGTTTCTTTGTGTCATAGTAAATTCAGTAAGCACATTGAATGCCAATGTACTGTGCACTTCGAGCTAGTGATCAGTTTGTAGTGCGCTGTTGTTGTTACGGCTTGGCTTTGACATTACAGTCATGAAAAGTGTGTTTAGGCAATGCTCATGAGTTTCCGAGGCGATAGATGTGAGACAACATCTTAAAACGTTAATTGCCATACTAAAATTTGTCAATTTTGAAATTCACAAAAAACTTTTTGGTAATTTACGTATTTTAATACTAAAATGTATTTAGTTTATTTAATTTTTTGATTTGACGTTGGGTTCCATATTTAAAGCATTTTGAATATAGCTCTTGATTGAGGTCACTGGTTCCCTCATGGAGCTGCGGTCCAACACAGGCGAGGTCACCGATGCCCCCCATGGCGTTTAACATGTTATTCGCATCTTAATTCTTAACTGCCTGTATGGTTTAAGTAGAGTATAAGTATCGATAATATGTATTAGTAATCATTAAACAGGTATCTTTTTGTATACATATTTCAATTAGTATTTGAATTTGTGGATACACCGTTTTACTTTAAATGAAAATTTGACCCTCATAATATTCTCTCTGAATATTTGATCGTCGATTTTATTTTTGGCCTATTATAAAAAAATAACTTTCTGTGTCATGTGATTAATATTGATACCGTGGGTAAAATTAATTAAACTATTATTAAATGCTATTTTAATTTATAACATTTCTAAATCTGATTTAAGTCCTTTATTGAATGCGTGTAATATATTTCATAAAAATGTAGGCTGCAAGCGTCTGTAAACAATATGAATATCAGCTAACCTCAGATTGCACAGTAAGAACATGTTACCACGAAGATAAGATTAACTAATTTATTAGTTAACACAATGACTTATTTTATTTTTAGATCCTTACTATAGTTGCCCTGTTGTCTACTGATGGCATATTTCATTCATCGCTAAACAAAAGAGAAGAGGCTTTAAGAGCAAAGTGCAGATTTATATCACCTCTGGGAGATCATATTACCTTGCTAAATGTATACAAGGAGTATGTCAATGTTACAAACAAAAAGGTTAGTTTTATTATACATAATAAATTTTATTAAATAAATTTTGCATGTCTAATTGTATAAAAAAAACTTTTGTGATAAATAAATTAGCAATCATTATGTAGGAAGGAAAATACATGTAGAATGTTGTTGAAGTGCTCTTTAGGTAGTATTTTACGAAAATTGCGCTGTATTAACTATACAAAATTATTATGTATGTATTATCAGGTTTTTGCACAACAAATGTTGGACGTGCGGTCAGTTGTAAAACATCGGTTATTGTAAATTGATGTGTTTACTTACTGTGCTAATTAATACAATGAGTTAGTACCTCGTACTTTATTACATTCATATATCCTGGAAGTCAGTATATCTATCCCTTTATCTTAATTAATTTTGGTCTATGATGATTTTGTGAACAGTTAAAAAGTGGAATTTTTAGCTTTTAGAGTATTAGCAGACGTGATTATTTTATGGAATAAATAACTTTAAAGTAAAAAAATAATTTTTACTTGAACGTTATGGACTTTCTTTTAATTCATACAAAATCCAACATTTGAGGTGCACAAACTGATATTAATTCTTATTTAATGCTGTTCTTAGTAAATAAAAGAATAGAAGTTTAATTTTTAATATTTTTGAATAAATTTATTTTCCAGAAATGGTGCCGTGAACATTTTTTGAAGTCACATAATCTGGGATATGCCAAAAATGTCCGTAATCAGCTGTTGGAACTTTGTCAAAAGTTTCATTTTCAAGTTCAGAGTTGCGGTGAGGCAATGGAAAAAGTGAGTTCAATTATAATCATTGTCATTATTAATTGTTTATTTTATAACTTTGTTTTTGCAAAAAACAAATAAAGCAAAAATTTCACCACACTTCACTCTTAAACAATTTCATGTTGCGAGTCGACATTTTCATATTTAACCCTTTAAGTATTACTGGAAGAATAGTTGTCTACCATACCTATATGGAGCCCGACGTGTCTCTGGGAAACAATTACCCTAGAGAATTAAAATCAAGTACCATACTTATGCTGTAACTTCTTGGGATATCAGCAGAATATATTTACTAATATACTGCCCAAAAAATTCAGACAAATTGAATTATATAATTATTTTTATTTAAAAACAGTTCCCGGACTTCTGCAACTTAAAGGGTTAAATATATTCTAATTTTCCTAAATTACATCTCCTTTATAAAAAAAAGTAAAATTTATTTATATTACCACTTCATAAAAACATTGTACACAGGTCCTGAAGTGTCTGATTTCCGGGTTGTTTGTGAACACCGCGTGGGTGCGAGGAGGTCCTGTGGGCGGAGTCAGTGGCCAAGGTCGCTACATGACGGCTTCCGGAAACGCGGCCACAATTCACCCTTCATCTGTCCTCCACGGTCACACCCCTCTTCACCAGTGCCTTCTGTACTCCGACTTGATCAGCACTCAGAGGACCTACATCAGCGTATTGTCTGTTATTCAGCCAGATTGGCTCCATGAGATTGTTCCCGATTTTGCCAGGAAATGTAGAGTAACACACTGAGCACTTGTGCTCATTTGTAGAGATATATGAGTGGCTTTTTATATCTGCCATATGAGACAAAAAAAATGAACTTTTTTATCATCCTTTTCTTAGTTTTGGGCATAAGTAGAAATTTGTATTCCATCCAGCTTTTCGATTCTTAACACACAAAGATTCAAGTGTACGCATATCGCTCACTCCTTTCAAGAACGTCATAAATCAAAAATCGACAATTTTCAGTTATGCACGTTTTCGGAATGCCCAGTAAATGTACTATATCCCAGCAAAAGAGGCATATTTTTAACTTAATATTTACCCGCTACAGGGCTGAAAATGTTGTTTTTGCATTTTGAAGAAAAGGTGTTGTTTAATTATTTTTTTAAATATAGAAAATATTTTTCAAATGGAGAAAAAACCTTCAGGTTTTACCTAAAAAGATCTGTTGCACAGTAAAAAGTTCAATAAGTGGCTTGATATTTATTTTTAATACATTGTGCTATATTTTTAAACTTTAAAAACGTTCTCCTGAAGAATCAAGTTTTTTGATTTATGACGTTCTTGAAAGGAGTGAGCGATATGTGCATTTCATAAATAACGTCCAGGTGCATAATGTGTGTTTTGTGGAGTGAGACTCATTACAAAAAAGGTCACTTCCCATTCATATTTTTTAATCT
Organism: Brachycentrus maculatus; assembly: GCF_059751285.1. NCBI lineage: Eukaryota > Metazoa > Arthropoda > Insecta > Trichoptera > Brachycentridae > Brachycentrus > Brachycentrus maculatus. Next base: position 790,375 of record NW_028280840.1, read on the forward strand.
TTAAACATAGATGTCACTAAAAGAGTGGTAGCTAATTTCAAATAATTGTATGAAATATTAAATTCTTATTTCATATTAAAACAAAAACAAAAAAACCCTGATAATTCTTTTTAAGTATAACTATGATTTTACCAAATATTTGGTAGTATTCTATTTACACAATAATGGAAGAATTTTTTTGTAGATAAAATGCGTTGTCAATATTTGTTTTATTTCAAGTATTTTTTGAAAATGATACAATTTATCAGTTCCCGAAATTAAAATTTAGAATCAGAAAGGCATTTTTTTCATTAATAAGTCACTTAAAGCAAAGTTAAAGGTTTTTTGAAGGTTTTGAAAAATTAGTATACATAGATGTAATAGATCAAGAATATTTTTTTTGAGAAATAAAAATTAAGGAAAAACAAACGTTTCTCTTCTGTGTTTTGTACATATTTTCTTTGTGACTTCACTCTTTAAGAGCGCTTTCCAGAGAATTAAAGTATCTACATATTTTTATATTATGTTAATATGTATGTGTTTTTAGAACTTAATTGTTATGAAAATAAAATTACATGAAATATTTGTATAAAAACTAAGCAACGTGTGTGTATATATCGCTAACTCCTTTCAAGAACGTCATAAATCAAAAATCGTCAATTTTCAGTTGAGCATGTTTTCGGAATGCCTAGAAAATGTACTATATCCCAGCAAAAGAGGCATATTTTTAACTTTATATTTGCCCGCTACAGGGCAGAAAGTGCTGTTTTTGCTTTTTGAATAAAAGGTATTGTTTAATTATTTTTTTTAATAAACTAAATATTTTTTAAATGGAGAAAAAACCTTCAGGTTTTACCTAAAAAGATCTGTTGCACAGGAAAAAGTTCATAAGTGGCTCGATATTTATTTTTAAAACATTGTATTATATTTTTAAACTTTAAAAAAGTTCTCCTGAAAAATCAAGTTTTTTGATTTATGACGTTCTTGAAAGGAGTGAGCGATATATAAAATAAGGAAAAAAGTTAGTTATTTTTTTTTTGCCTTCTCAGTACTTTTGTACTTATCTTTGTTAAATACCAATATGATAAATTTTTGCATGTATATAGATATGTAAATACAATATGTACTTGTATTATGAAAAGAGTAAATTTATTTTCCCAAATATTGTACAAATATATTATTAACCTTTTAGGTGTTATTGAGTTTCTGAAATTTTTGGTGTATAGAAATTAATGTTTGGATAATCAAAGACTTTAAAGAATTGTTTATTTACCAATAAAAAATGCAAAAACAAAGAACCATGTTTTTATTATTAAATAATTAACTGCGAAAAATTTGTACAACCGCATCTTTGTTAAGAGCATTTCTTGGATTACATGGTTTAATAAAGTATTTTATTTATTTTTGAAAATGATATCTTTTGAGAAATGTGTCGTTATATTGTTCTGGGATAAAATAGTTTAAAGGAGAACAGTATATTCTAGGGATTCTTACATACTACTCATTTATTTCAATTAAATTATTACTTATCAATTGTAAAGTATGTACTCTTAAGTGTAATTATGGAAAGGACATTCTTTACAATTGAAATGTAAGATTATTATCATTAGTATCACTATCCCGGAACATATTTGTATTATGTTATTGATTTGGCATCAAGTTTGTGGAAAAACATGATAATTTTAATGGTGAAGAAAGAAAATAGAAAGCACAATTTTTTTAAATTTCTCAATGCTTGTGAAGCAATAAAAATATTAAAAATCATGAAAAATCAATGCAATTAAAACATTGAAAATACTAAGTCACAGGGCCTATCAAGAAGTATGCAGTCCGCCATGGGAAATGTTAAGTATTGCGTGTGTTGCTGTTACGTTCAAAAGATTTCGGCTAAAAAGTTGTTTTTCAAAAAAGCTCGTTTATGACTTTTCGTCGCAGTTATACGAGTACATAAAAATACAGGCGTGTTCGAATGTAACGTCGTGTCAACATTTTAAGGAAATCGGTGAACAAATTAAGAAAATTTAAGATTTTAATAAACTTACATTTACAGCTTTATTTACATAGATTTAAAATATTAATTTAAGTCTTTATAGTGCCGTTTTTTTAACTATAACTTTGAATACTAAATTGTATAAAAAAGTCTGTCTGAATAAATATATTATATACATTGTTTAATAAGCGATCAAAATGAATTGGGATGAAAAAAGAAAATAATTTCTTTCTAGAATGACGGTCGGCTTCGACTTATCAAATATCTTTCGCGATATTATTTTTATTGCCTGGAAATAGGTTATATTGAGGGACTGCGTAGATTTTTGGGATTGATAATATAATCCGTATATTATTGAAAGGGATTAAATACTTATGCTGTCATGATTTAGTGGAGTAAATTACAACACTATGTTAAGTTTCTCAGATTCTGAAAAACACGTGTTTTTCCATTCAATTAAGTAAGTGGTATAAGTTGAGTAATATTCATATAAATATGGTGGTTTCAAGAATAGAAAATTGATAATTAATATTTTTTCTATGTAACGCGGTGAAATGGCGTTTCGGCACCTTTTTTCACTGATATTTTTTTGTTTAAATTTTCAATATCAATTAGACGAAATAATGTTTGTTGTGCTTACGTAATTACAATATATATTTATATGATTCGTCAAAATGAATGAAAGATATGGTAAATCAATGAATATTCAAATGATATTTAAATTATTTTTTTTAGTAAAAAGCTTGACATTAAGTGAGATCCAGGACTTTTTTTGATTAAAAAAAGCCCTGAATATACCTGTATATTTTTAGTTAATACATGGATAGGGCTAAAGTTGTGGAACAAGAATGATATCAAAATAACATTATTATTGAATGCCAACGTAAACAATATCAAAATAAAAGAACAATACAAAAATATAGCATTTCGATCCATTTTAATATAGCATTTTAATCCAAGCATCTGCGTCATTTATTTACTGTTCAATTTTATAATACTTTTTACTGCAAAGAGTTTTACTGTTTCTACGGGGTCTTACTACGTTTGTTTTAAATGACTCCACTATAATTGTACTTACTAAATCTATCACAATTGTTTTATTCATCTTATATCTTGTCAATGATTTTTGCTCACTCTTTTCTTTGGGTATGATGAATCAATTATTGATCATTAAAATAATTAATATTTATCGTAATTATTAATTAATATTTTTGGTAATAATTAATGTTTATCATGATACTACATTTATGATTATGGTGGAGTCTTTTTTAGTTGTAGCCTCCATTGCAATCTAATTAAGCAATTCTCACCTATCCCTATCAAAAGATACATAGAAAATAAGATCGACTCGGTGTTACAACATATTTTTATCGTTAGTTATATTAATGCAAGGTGATCAATCCCAAGCTCCAGATTCTTGGATCATAGAATGAAAAATATTTTACAGTATATATGACTAACTGTTCGTAAAATTTAACCCTAAACCATATTTGTAGATAAAATTCCATTTGTGGATCGCACAATATTGACATATGTAGTAGCTCTGCGGAATAGTGAATTATTGTTATATGTCTCTTACATTCCTTCTTAATAAACTAAACTTAAGTGCCATGTAACCGGTTCCTATTTTTTATAAATACTTTTGATCAAGTTTCACTTTTTAATTACTTAGTCCGCCAGACGAATGTTTAGTTACTGAGGGTTAAATAAGCTTTTGCTGAATTGTACTTGTTCCTTGATGAAAAATAAGCAATAATGCTCTGTAAAAATAATTCTGGATACCCAAAAATTAACGGACACGCTGTAACACATTAAAAAAAATTCGAAACTATTTGTAAATTGTTTAAGTAATCTCATACTTGTCACAGGATAGTAAAAATATTTGAAGATTGTTTGATTTTCATTATATAATAGATTCAAAATTATTTAAAATAAAAGGAAAACGAAAAAATGGCCTAAATTATTTTCTCAAAACTAATATAAACTGTATAAATTGCTTCGAAAATATATCACGTTTTTTGTTACCATCTTTAGTATACCTCAGACGGAACTCCAATACTACCAAACTCTCTGGAGAAACGGCAGACAATATTCAATACCTATCGAAGTATAGCTATTGGGGTTGAGAGGGTGAAATGTGTGGGTGGAAGCCGGAAGCAGGAAGTGACTCGCGATGCTAAAACATTTCATTATCGACTCTGGCGTGACACTTTTATTGGTGTAATCCATCCCGCTGAGGCAACATTTTTTTTCGCACCTCCTTGTGAGGACCGCTTTAGTCAATGTGTCCAATCATAAAGGGATGTGTTACATTCTTTATTGGATATGCGCTTGGGCCCATGCTAACATGGGCGTAGTATAGTAGCCTCTTTTATTTGTAATAGGTACTCATAGATTATATTGTACAAATCAGTCATCACTGGGATGTCTGTAGCTCAAAGAAATAAATCTAATATAGAATATTTAACGGTCAAAAATATGTATGTACATACACGTTTTATTATGTGTATGTTTAAAAAAAAAACAGTGAAAATTCGCATACGTATATTTTTATTTAATTATGTTTTCCATTTATATTAAAGAACTATGCGAAAACGAAAACGCAAAACATAATATGTTGTTTAATATACCAAAGTAAAGCAAGCTTTCAGCATTTTACAAAAGAATGAGCAGCTTACATTTTGGGCTGATTCAGACCTATACGATTAAAAGAATGAAGAAATACACATACAGTATGAAAGTTAATATTAACAACATTTTGAGTGTGTTTACAAATACTTGTTTACAAATCTGGATTATCTCCAATTATAGGAAATATTTATCATATTATTTTTTGACATCTCAACATGTTGTTAATAAATTATCTGGTCAAATTATACGCTAAAAATAATAAAATAAAAAGGATATTTTCTGGCGTTTATCACATACAAATAAAACAGTTTCTCTCAATAAAAAAGCTTCTTTGCCTCACCAATAGAAGCCATTAGTGAAAATTCTAGTGAGTCTTGTACAATGATTCAAAATTGAATCATATACGAGCATATAGAACTTCCAAGAATTTGAGAAGTGTAGTTGTCAATCAAAGGTAGAATGTTATGTTATGTTAAGTGTGTAAAGTGATCACTTAAACCCGCCTATGACGGTCCTAAGCCCCGTATTTACGGGACTTAGGGCCCAGACTTCAATATTCTTCTTTATTTATGTTGAGTTGTCAAAAATAAAGTTAATATTTATCGTCCTGTACGAGCTATATCGCCCTAAATCGGTTTGACAGTTCGACTAGTTGGGTAGGTATTACAATTGTATTGGAGTTCTATTGGGAAAACTATAAAATATGAAACGTAAAGAATAAAAGAATATGGAATAATTTGAAAGTTACATCCGGATATAAAAATGAGCAGTTGTTGTAAACTTTTCAGTAATTTATTTATAAGGTTTTTTTGGAAAATATACTTCTTACGGAAACGTTTGTACCGTAAACAATGTTAATCGAATAAATCGCCTTTGGTTTAGTATCCAGTGTTCACAGCTGTAAACCAATGTACATCTGTATTCGTCTGTACGAACTTGAATATTACAAAGCCGGTGAAAGTATATAAAGCGATAGCTTTATACACAAGATAGCTTTATACACATTGATAAGTCCCAGGTCCAGGTCCCCTTACATCTTCCCTTCTCATGAACTTGGTTCATCTATGTGAGTCATCTATAAAAATAATAATTATTGGGACAACTTTTTAAATAAGATATAGCACAGAAAGGCAAAATATGTAATTTTTGAAGAAAAAAACTCCTTGTTTCGTATTATGTTGATTTGATTTGAGTGATATACGAATATAAAATGGATGTTTCCTTCACTCTTAATTCTTTGCATAAAATAAGGCGATTTGATTAGGCGTATGCCTATAAGAATAATGCGAACACAAGGAGCGCTGATTGAAAAGTCCCAATCCGGCAAAGGAGCCTCCTGTTTGCGATCTCTCCACTTTTGTGCCGACATTAATGCCCCCACAGAGTACACGGTATGGAGTAATAGCACGCTCTCGCGGATTCGCATTTATTCTTGTCTCAAATGAGACTTACTCGTATTCTCAGCACTATTCTGGATATTTCCCCTGTCTGTTCTACACTTCGCGTAGCACATGTGAATGAAAATCATCCCACACGGGTAAAGAGACAAATGTACATATGTGTTCAAGGAAAACCTTTCTCGGAAAATACCAAAATTTATGTGCAATTCGAAAGTATAACGACACGCTTGGGTTAGTGAAATATAACCATTCTGGTTTCCACTAACGTTTTACTTAAACGATAGTTCACTAAATTTGTAACGTTCGCTCTGAAAATAATCAAAGTAGATTTAAACACGATGCCTAATGTCAATTAGTTTCTTGTAATCATTTATTTTCTTAATTACTTTATTTTTCTGATTAACGTTTATTATATTGTAAAAGGTACATATTCACAAATTACTATTTAAGTAACCAAAATTATTTTTGGGAAGGATATGACACAGCGAAAATTGAGAAAAATATATATGCATTCACATGTATGGTAACACTTTTACATTGAGGATTACTTTTTCTTTTCATTTAGTTGTTGGATGTGACGATAAAACAAAAAAAACTTTTACTTTTAAATATCATGATTTCGGAAAACATTAAATAAAAATTATATAAAATGGTACTTTTGATGTATTTTGGTTAGGCTAAGCTTCAATAAAACTCACTAAATTAATACAAGGGGACCACACTCAAAACGTCACTATTTAATATATATTTTATATGTCCTTTTGGATTGATATGTGGGTTGTGGAAATTTGCTACAATGGAATAAAACTAAGGTTAACGCCAATTTTCGTTACTGATATTGCAACAGTTTATAACTCTTTAAATTGAAATTTTTGAAAATTCAATATATGTTGTAGCGTAAGTGTATACGCGTTCAAGTTGAATTTGTTTTCTGTTTTGCCTTCATCAAGGCGCAAGCTAAGTGTGGAGTAATATTATGGAAATATATTACAATACATACATGCACATATGTACTATATATACAGTATCAAACAGATAAATTTAAACAAATTTTTTTTTCGTATTTTCAACACCCTCTAAAAAATGTTTTGGGGGTGTTCCTCGTGTTATGGACCAGGGCTGCTTCTTTCAGTGACTGAGATGATGAATAGCGAGAAGTATCACCCAATTCTACTGGAAAAGATAATACCAGAGATACAAAAACGAAGATCAAATGGTTATGGAATATTTCAGCAGGATTTAACCCCCTGCCACAAATCCAAAAAAAATAAAGAAAAAAAATTCACACAATAACAATGAACTATGATGGACTGGTCTAGGATTTTTGCCAGACATAAACCTAATTGAAAATTTATCAGCAATCTGTAAGAATCGGCTCTCCAAAATTGATTGCACTACGGTGGAAAAGCTCATTTTGTCCATAATTCAGGTGTGTATATAAAAATGGCATCCACGTGCCAAAACCTTATATAATAGTTGTCAAGAAGAGTAAAATCTTTGGTTGAGGTCAAATGAGATCATATTAAATATTAATTTGTTATATAACTAAGAAACAAAAGATTTTCCAAAACTTTTTACGAATATAGTACACAACAAAAAAAAAGTTTTGTTTCAATTAATCTGTTCTTACAATATTGTTCTTACAATATGAAAACATCGTGGTGATAAATCAGAGAAAATATTTTAAGTGACACGCTTATTTCTCGATGAAAAGATGGTTGTATAAAAATCTTGACAAAGTTCAGCGTTAGAAATATATCCCAGCATTAGAGATTTTTTTCCATAAATATTTTTTTTAAATCGGTAATAAATTTAAAGAGTCATAAGTTTCAATCAAAATCAATAATTACGTTTGAATTTTATGAATGTAATGAAAATTTATATGTATATATAAATATATATATATATATATATATATATATATATATATATATATATATATATATATATATATATATATATATATATATATATATATATATATATATATTTATATATATATATATATATATATATATATATATATATATATATATATATATATATATATATATATATATATATATATATATATATATATATATATATATATATATATATATATATATATATATATATATATATATATATATATATATATATATATATATATATATATATATATTTTTTTTTTTTTTTTTTTAAATCGGTAATAAATTTAAAGAGTCATAAGTTTCAATCAAAATCAATAATTACGTTTGAATTTTATGAATGTAATGAAAATTTATATGTATATATAAATATATATATATGTATATATATATATATATATATATATATATATATATATATATATATATATATATATATATATATATATATATATATATATATATATATATATATATATATATATTTATATATATATATATATATATATATATATATATATATATATATATATATATATATATATATATATATATATATATATATGTATATTTATATATATATATATATATATATATATATATATATATATATATATATATATATATATATGTATATATATATATATATATATATATATATATATATATATATATATATATATATATATATATATATATGATTTTTATAAATAAATGGCTAAAAATATGTTGTACAAGTCAAACAATTTATCAACATGGTTCCCCCGCGTGCTACTGTTTAGTTTGAATCTATCAATCACGATTGTAGTTTTATATCAGTACAAACTATCACCATCCTATCTTAACGGACTTTCAAAAAGTTATCATCGATAGTAAAATGTTTTTCTCTCTTTGTAACGCTGAATGGTGAATATAAATAACTGCTTAGCCGCAAAAGCACGTGGCTTTATCTTAATACGGATTCCTTTTATTCCGAAAAGATGACATCTACGCTGAAAAGGGATACAGGAAGTCTGTCTACAGTTCCAAAGATTTTGATTGATATTACTTTCTCATTCAAAGCTTTCATGCACTTGTGCTCCACGGCGATCGTTTAGTGAACCTTTTGTGCACCCTAATAGCTTCGTTTATTATTGATACGGTCTTTAGAGAAGCCCGGAGTTTTAAAAAGCAAATAATGTTCTCACTCGAGAGAGTAACAGGTTTGTTTGTTATCCGAAGCAAAAGCCGAAGTTCTTTCAATACCGCGCAGGGAAGGCTGAAAGGGAGTTCATTACGCGCGCGAAATGGGAACATTTCCCGCGCTTTCTGACTAGACTAATACTCGCACGAGATGACGGGGAAATGAGACGGTTGTTTGTTTCAATTCACGTCGAGTGGCGGTGTACCGTAGGGTTTGTTTACATTAATTTACGATTCATAGGCAATCGGGATAAGGTCGTCCGGGAGTCGCGATTCAAGTTTTGAAGCGCCCGCATCCGAAAGGCTTTCAATCACGGCGCCCCCGCGGGTGCGCGCGGCGCTATCGACCCGCGCGGGCGGCGGTCACCGGCCAGCAGCGCGCTGCTCCGCCCGCCGAGTGCTCGTCCGACCGCCGCCCCGACCGCACGCGCGCGCCGCCGCTCCGCTCCGCTGGCCGCTCGCCTCTCGCGACACATGACACGAGCCTGCGTCCCCGTCGTATGTGCACGTCGACTCCGCGGAAACTATTTTCCGCCGGACGATGAATAAACATTGTCACTACCTGCACCGGGAGAGTGTTAACGGTGGCGACGGTTTCTTTTAAACTTGTATCGCCGCATTGTTTACTCATTTCTTATTTTAAAGTAAAAGTTTAAATTAACGGAATTGCCAAAAAAGTTCTTATCTAGCGTGAATTTTACACGAGGAATTGATGTACTTTAGATAACGCAAAAATATACCTTATACATATTGTAAGAAATGGATTTATCTTTAATTCATTTATATTTTTCACAATAACTGCCTAAATATATAAAAATAATCATTATTCAACCCCAATACATAAATTAGTAAATATAAAAATATTGATTAATTAATTATATAGTTATTAATGTATGTAATTTGTAATAAATGTTGTGATTAATAACCATTGAATTGAGTAGATTAACGTAAATTAATATTTAAAAAAAAGTGTTGTTGACAAAGTGGTTATAAGCATTTGAAACAATACGTTTACTTAAAAAGATAAATATAACAATAGTTTATTTACAATCTGTTTGAAAAGTTATGTTTAGTAAAGTAGTGCAAAGTTCTGTTTACCCGCAAAGTTCATGATGGCAGTGAAAATTCAGTGAACTATTCAGTTGAGTGGACTGATCGGAACACGTTCAACAGAGAAAGTTTTACTTAGAGGGAAGGTAAACAAGTACGGTGGCGCAACATGATATACTAACTCTGAGGGAACATAATAACACTACGTCACTCTGCAATCATTACTTGTTGGAAGCCACAGACAATGTTTGAATTCTCCCAATGAGCTGGTCATCTTTTAAATAAATAATAGGTAAGAATTTAAAAATATTTACCTTTAATGCTCACCCAAAAAAGATTACATGTTTATCGAAATATTTGATTTGTGTCGACTTCGGTCGACACAAATCAAATACAATACAAATGTGGATTGATATCCATATTTGTAATGTATTTGGTTAAAAACCATCCCATTACGAAATCAGAAGATTTATTATATGTTTTATCTTAATTTCGGCCAACAATACAAAATATTTCGACGAAAATACAATACAAATGTGGATTAGAATCCAAATTTATATTGTATTTGGTTAATACCCATCCCATTAATAACACTGTCTGTCACGAGCTAGATTGATTCAAGCTCCTTATTATAACCCTTAATTGTATAACTGTCCCTAGGTTTAAAAATGCAAATCACAAAAGAAAACAGAAATCTTAATTTTTTATTCCTATTGTTGACGTCAAAAGGAATTCAATTGCATATTGTACCATAACGCAGTGTTTTGTTTTAATGAAGTACACCTAATGATAATATATGTATAATATATATTAACCCAATGAATAAGTACTGAATATAAGTTTAAATAAATTGTTTACGGAGAAAATTGGTTAGGTACAGACGTATACATATGTGCAGATTTAATTAATGAAATTAATTACTCAATACCTCAATGATTCTGTTACACGATGTTTTTAATTTCTGAAGATTATAGTAAAAAACATTGACCATTCAATCATTTAAAAATGTTAATGGATGGGATATTTTGCAATGATATTGATTCTAAAAAAGTCACATATGCTGTGCGTAGGGAACCGCATCGTATACGTGATGTTAACTCGATCATTGATTTCCATAAGGAATGAAGGATAACCAATCCCACGTTTAAAATTTAAGGATCTAGTTGCAAAATTATTTAACGGTATAGAGTTGACGCAAGAAAAGAAACTAAGTTCCTTTACTTACGTCAACTATATACCGTTAAATAAATGGAGAAGGAATTTGTATGAAAATAAAATAGCAGCGATAGCTAGGGTACTTTGGGTTGCATGTCCGTAATTGTAAAAGCTTGTGGAAGCTTACACAACTACTGGTACCACGAATGTGTTTGATTCTTTGGGGAGAAAATGAGTCTAGTCTTAGTGTTTATTTCTTCGTTTTTATTCATAATTACAATTATTATTCATGATTACAACTTTGAATAACATATATAACGCCATTTTCGTAAAATGTTACATCAAGGGGTGCTTTGGTTGAACTGAATTGAAATTTGTGATTATGTTGAGAATGATAATTATTTAACAAAAATGATTTAACAAAAAATCTGTTTTTAGTTTATTTTTTCTGCAGAACTAATCAACTAATTCTTACAGTATCTAACTAATAGCAGAAGAGTATTCCATGTCAAAGGGCTCGCAACAGCATGTGAAAATTTAGTGAACTGGTCGCGAACTGTTAAGATCACTTTACTCGAGGGACATGCTGTAACTGATCGAGGCGTGAGAAGTCTATCACCTAATTCATCTGGAAACTAGGGATTTTCAGATTCTCTGGAGAACCATCGTGTTTACCTTTTTATAAGCTACATATGTACGATTATTACAATACATTGGAAAATGCATTTTTATGAATTTGGCTTTCGAAGCCTCGTTTTGGTATTTCGCGAAGAGGACGTCATATGATTTACTCGGTTCAGGATTTAAAATAATTTTGATATAATCTAAAATGTTCAAAATATATGTTAATATAGTTATATCCCGAAACGTTATCTACACTTTAAATCAGGTTTATGACACTGAATCCACTTTTATGAGTTCTTCAGTTTTATGGTTTTTAATGGGACTGAAAACTTTATGTTTTCGATTCACTATTTGGAGCGTAGCATTTTGCAATGAATTCAAAAATTATCAGGGGTATAACAAAATCCATTTTTTTAAATTGAAATAATGTTTAGAAATATTATGACATTAATGTTTTATGAAATAGAAAAAAATGTATGTAAATGATTTGAGTATTACGTTACAATATATTTTATTGCGACTGTATAAATATATTCTCTGTACTTTATAGATATCTTAATTGTCGAAAGTTAAGTTAAGAACTTTATAGATAAATTTGCATGTCTCAAAGGATAACGATAGCAGAATCTAAATAGGTAGACGTTTTTATTTCATTTGACATTTACTTTTGATTAAGGAATAAAATTCATGTTTTAAGATAAAAAAATAGACGATAAATAGGTTGAATAATAATATTGTGAAATTTTACTGATTCAAAATAAATTTTATAAACTAATAATTATTAGTAATAAATCAATCAATTTGAATTTATGACGATTGAATTTATGATTGTACAAATATGTTTATTTATTTAATTATTTCAAAACATATTATGTACATAAGTCATTTGTATAATATTTCCGAAGAGTAATTTCCATTTCTCAATGTTAAAATGCGTAAGGTCGCGCATGTCTTGAAATGATAAAATATTGTCAGAGACTTAATAAAATATACAAGAAAGCGTTATTTCAATTTTATCTTTTTTAGTATCTCATGCCGTAAACCTAATAATAAAAATCTAATTTTTAATAACTTAAAATCACTGATCATGTTTTAATATTTAAGTTGTCATAATCACCTTATTCTTTCGCATAAGCTTAAGGTTTTATAAAAGTATATTTTATTTGGTTCAAAATTTTACGAGAAATAACTGAAACCACCCGAGTAAATAAGAATGAAATCCTACTCGCAAAATGGTTTATTTGTCACTGTTGAAGGTTGTATAATAGAAAAGGTAATATGAAGGTTTCGAATTTCCTTCCAAGATTTTATCACTTTTGGGATGGAACCACAATATCTTTATACATCGGGAGGGATACCATTACACATTTATATATTCTGGAGATATGCGTATTAAAATATATGAAATGATGAAAACAAAGTTTTGCTGTGACATTTACATATACTTGTTTGCGTATACCCTATACGACGTACGAAGCTATATTCCATTCATAAAGATATATTTTCTTATATTAGTAAATTAATCAATGTTAATTCATATTATTCTATCCGAAGAAAAAATATGAACACAAGTATTTTGTAACATGTTATGCTATAGAAAATCTACATTTCTGTTAAAGCTACATGTACCTTAAACTATTTCTATTAGTTATGTTTTTATTTATTTGATATGTTGCTTGGAAATATACTAGGTTCGTTAAGAAATATGATAAGTAACTACTACAAATTCATATTTATATATCTTATATTTCTCGTTTAGTGATTTCACTTATTTTAAAAAAAACGTTATTTATTTGTGGGAGTCTTTACCGTGGAACTATTTAGTACATTTCCAAATAATATGATAATTAATTTACTATAGTAAAAATGTAACTTTGTTTTAAAATTACTATACATATTTTATAATAACTTAATTATAATGTCTACCGGTTTCGAAGTTAACCGCTTCTTTATCAAGACTGATTATGTGATCCAGTGAAATAATATTATAAAATAATTGGTTTGAAAATTTGTTAAGATCTAAAACATTTGCACCAAAGTGAAAATGTTAAGTAGACTTATGTTCGCATTTGAACATCACCTTCACAATATTTGGACTTCACACTGAGTCAGTGTCATGGCACAAGAAACGGTTAGCTTCGAAACCGGTAGACATTATAATTAAATTATAATAAAATATTTATAGTGATTTTAAAACAAAGTAACATTTTAATTATAAAATGGAAAATCACAAAGTTGGTGCTTCAAATATAAATTATAATTAATTTACTATCCACGTCAATTCTTATATTAGTTAAAAGTGATTGATTTTAATATCGTATCATATTCTTGTAAATAGTATATTTTATGTAGATTCAAAACAAACGCACCTAGAAGGGAGTATTTTGTAAAATACCAAGAGTCAATAAGGGTCAGTAAGTATATGTGTATGTTAGTGCGTATACAAGAATTCATTGCGGTTAGCTAGTAAATGAAATGATTCGCCTACATTTCTCGTTTGTAAATAGGACGTTGAATAATTCTACCCTTGTCCCCCATTCGAGAACCCTCGGGGAGGAAGAAAGACGAAGATATAAGGTTTTCTGTATTCAGTGGAAGGGGCAGCTTGAATTATCGCCAAGGAGTCCGCTTACGTAATAATTCTCCCAACTAATGCACTCGGCACTCGGTTCAATCTTCAATCACTTTCGTGGCCACTGTGTTAACTTGCTAAACCAGAGAACTAATACCTGATACATATTCCTAAGTAGAAATCTTGGTAAACAATATGTTACTGCTCAGATTAATTCCTCTTCAATCAGATTACTTCTTGTAATAATAATTAATATGGTCTCTCAAATACTAGTCGGTATTACTCAGCCTATGGTACATTATATTGACTATTTTTGTAGACTGTGTATATTTGGTAGAAGAACAGGTAAATGAAGAGTAATATTATAATCATCTTAAACTTTATAATCTTTCGGTAATTAATGTGAGAAAGATAATAATTTACTATCTGCGAAAATCTTTTAAATATAATATACACTTAAAGTCTGGTATTTTGTATTTTACCTTTATATTGAAAATTAATAAAATATAATTTTTAATACAATGAAACAATTTTTTCATAAATATTTATATTAAAATAATATCTGTAATGTATCAGTATTCATGCGGATCAATTCTACTTAGTATTTATTTTAAGTTAAATATTTAAAGTCTCGGGTTGTGGTCCCATGGTTAGTGTCGTGGACTCTTGAGTCAGAGTATCTGGGTTCGAACCCACTCCACCACAATTTGATACCTATTTTTAATAATGAGCCGCTTAGGCTCACAGAAATAGTATGAAATTGAATTATTTTTGTAAATGATAAATCACAAATGCTTCTCTTTAAAAAAAAATAAATAAAAAGACACATTAAGTAAAGTTATCCACTTTATGTCGATTTAAATGACCATTCACTAAAATTAAATTTAAATGTCGCTTAGTTGTCATAACTTGTTGATTATTAAATAATATTTGGATAAATCACACGAAAAACCTTTATAATATGTAAGTTATTAGAAACAGCCGAGACCTTCTCGTTTATTGATTAAATTTATCGATTAACTATGAAAATATATTAATTAGTAACGATACGTAACGTTTTTCGACTACCCTGCGTGTGTGGCTTATGTGGATTTATATCTTTGACCAAAACATGGTGCGCTCGTATGAATTTTACACACGAATTACAAAATACAAAACCAAAATCAAAAGCTGGGACTTATAAAGGTATTAATTACCCAATTGTGAAATTATTACTAACTATAAAAAGTAGATTTTCAAGACAAATAAAATAATCAATCGCAAGAAAGAAAGATAAAAGTTTTGGCTTGAGGTCTTTACTCCTATATATGAGTATCAAGTTGGTTTAAAAGTAAATTGATAAATAAATATGAATATGCAAGATCTTATCCGAATTTTTTCACATACTAAGAGACAAGCCTAAAAACATGATTTCTACTTTTTTATGAAACTTTTAATTTGAACAGTTATTTTATTCACAACATTTTGGTTATGTCCAAAGTCTTGTTCACAAATATCGGTTATTTTATTTTGATTAAATTTTTTTTATTTCTGAACAAAAGTTAGACCCACCCAAAACGTTGTTAATAAAGTAAATTTGAAATTTTAATTATTATTTAGAGGCCTTAAAATTAATAAAGACTATGCACACGTACATTTTTTGGTTTATGCCTACTTGTAATCTGAATCAAAGTTCGTTCACATTTACAAATATAACAAAATAAGGATTATTACTAGTGACGCAAAAAGGGATGGAACTCTCCATGTTAGGGATAAACGTACCGAGACTGAAAAAAAGTGGAAATTCGATATGAATGAAAGTTGCCGACGAAGCAAGTGTAGTTACTCAGAGAAAATGGGAGTAAGCGGGTCATATGTCCATAATAGAATATGGCAGATGGGGATGAAAAGCTCTAGATACATCATATCGCCAATATTACCGGAAAGAGGTGGTTGAGGCCTTCCTAGAGCCGCAATAATTTTTCATTCAAAACCTTATCCTCACCCGATGGTGCATAGAGAACTGCATCATATAAACGCAATGTTATCATGATCGTTAACACATTAAGGAATGATCAGCCCTCGGCTTCAGGGTAATCTTGAATAAATATTAGAGTGAAAAATCACTTATATTTATTTGTTAAAATATTTGGAATTGAGTCTGGTAGTGTTACGTTTAACAGATGGCGCTGCCATTAGGGTTAAATGGCATTTAAAAAAACATATTTTTACCTCTCAGAGATGTTTTTACCTGTGACACATTTTTAAAACACTCTACGAGATATACAATTTTGAACATACGAACATTAACAATTTTGTTTATGTGGATAAATAAAACATGTGCATTCAAACGAAGCGTTGTGTTGAAATTTGAAAGAAATCGGTGAATAACTTAAGGAGATTATAGGTTTGGAACACATAAACAATTGTATGTTTCTTTGAATAGTTAAGATTTAAATGCACCATTTTTACAGATGTCACCTATATAAGAGAGTTAGTTATTACATATTTGTAATAGTACATAAATGAAGTGTGTAGTCTAGTATTTTATTTTGCATTTTCTCACACAATATTCATAATAGCATTCACAAATACAAACAGATATTAATTATTGTAAAAGAGGGAACCATTGTAATTAAACTGGGAACAAGGAGAGATTATGACTGCAGTAAATTACAGAAATTATAATTAGTGAAGGATTTATTCCGGGGAGATGAAAACTTAATTAACGATTTGTTTCTGCGAATAAGACATCCTTGAACCTCTCTCTTGTCTGTTATAAAGGAAGTAAGGAAGAATGAAAAATTACTCTGCTGAGAAATGTAGAAATGTATACATTTGTTTGTTCTACTCTGTACCATCTTTACTCGAGTTGAACGACAAACAACGTTATTTTATCAAATATCCATACTTTTCTTACGAAAATAGGTGAAGAACATAAATATGTTTATACTATATTATTTTTTGACATCTCATCAAAGATGAAGAAGAATATGGAAGTCTGGGCATTTACGGGGCTTACGACCGTCATAGGCTGGTTTAAGTGATCACTTTACACACGTGTAACATTCACCAATTCTACCCATTATTGACAACCACACTACTCAAATTCTTGGAAGTTCTATATATATGAACCAATTTAGAAACCTTGTTCATGAATCACTAGAACTTCACTAGAGACATCTGTTGGTGAGATGTAAAGAAGCTTTTTTATTAAGCAGAAAATCTTATATTATGTTTATACTGTTGGAGAACATATAAAGAAAATGTAGGAATACTCAAAACACGCAGTGATCATTTTAATCTTATTGTAGAAATTTTTTTTACATTTATTATTTCTTGGGACCAATATATATTTTTAAAAATGTTAAATTTTTTGTCAACAAGTAGGAAACATTACGTGAATTCAACGACTTATTCATATTTTTTCATGTAATTTTTTGAAATCTCATCAAAGATGAAGAAGAATATGGAATTTTGAGCATTTACGGGGCTGACGACCGTCATAGGCTGATTTAAGTGATCACTTTACACACTTATAAAATTCACCAATTCTACCCATTATTGACAACCACACTACTCAAATTCTTGGAAGTTCTACGAGTATATACATGAACTAATTTCGAAACGTTATTCTTGTATGACAAGAACTTCACTAGAGACATCTATTGGTGAAATGAAAATAAGCTTTTTATTTAGCAGAAACTGGAGACACTCAAAATGTTGTAAATATTATTTCCAAAAATAATTCCAATTGAATAATTGATGTCACGATTAAAGCAGTAAAATGATACAGCTTTATTAATTCACCAAAAAAGCGTTTACAAAAATTCTTATAGCACTCATTTTCCTCGACAAATGGTTCACAGGGCATTGCATCCCATCGATGCAGTGTTACACTATTCGTTAATTACAAAGATGATCAGTCTTATTTCACGTATCAGTTTCGACTGATATCAAATGAATATTATAGTGAAAAAACACAGAAATAAATTTTGGTACTCCCGGGAATCCAATCTGGGACCTTAAGCATGGTAGCCAAACACTTTAACCATATCACTTAAGAAGCGAACTTAATTTTTAATTACCCATTAAATTCTTATATAAATGAAACATACATTTTGAACGATTGTATTGTATATTCTTTTTTGATATCTCAACGTAGATGCAGAAGAATATGAAGTCTGGGCATTTACGGAGCTTACGACCGTTATCGGGTGGTTTAAGTGATCACTTTACACACGTGTAACATTCACCAATTCTACCCATGATTGACTATCACATTACTCAAATTCTTGAAACTTCAAATTCGAAACAAAGTGCTTCAATCACTAAAATTGCACTAGAGACATCTATGGTGAGAAGAAAGAAGATGTAAAAATATTATTAAAATAACTCCTAATTGCAGATAATCCAGATTAGTGAACAAGTATGTCACACTCAAAATGTTGTATTATGTATTCGTTTAATACGAGTATGAAAATTTACAGAATTGCGTATTTCCGATAGTGGAGAGCTTATTAGTGGAATGTCAATTACAATAATAATGACCATTCAGATTATCATATAATCACAAAACTCTAGAATATATACGATTCATGAATCCATGGAATAATCCGCAGAGATTAGTCTATTAGGGAGCAATGGTCGATAATTAATTAAAACGAAGTGTAGTAAATTATTACGGAGAGGTGCTTTGTCGTATTAGGGAAGCGGTCAAGCGCAGAAGTTACTATCGCTGAATACTCGTAAATTAAATCAATATAACAAACTATGTGAGTATCTAGTAATGGGCGAGATTAGGTGGAAATTCTCATGATGGGAATACATAAGCCACGTATGCTATTTGAACTGACCTGGCATTCCGTTTGTCATAATAATTAACAAATATAATATGTACATGTATAATAGAGTGGGCCGTTGGTGTATGAAAAATTTTTTTTATTAGATATCAAAGACAAATGGGTCTAAAAAGTTGCATTTTGAATTGCACATAACGTGAAAAATATTTAAAAAAATATTCCATACTACTTTTGGCCCTAAACCAGAGCTCAAAGTTTTCGGAAAATCCATTTTTTTGTGCTTTCCCAGCTGTCATTTCGTATTTTAGTAATATAGACAGTCTAATTAAGTGTTGAGATATGTAACATACCTTATTTAAAAAACACACAGGGTCGTAAGTTACACTTTTCGTTGTTATAAATAGGTAGCGTTGTTTTAGTAAGTCATTGTTTCCATCAGTATTAAGCCGGCGCGCGGCGCTCAAAGGGATCGGTTGCGCTCTGGGCGTTTTTTTTTAAATCCCGGTACTTTTAAAATGTGTTAGAATTTTAAGTGTAATTAAAAATAAATTATAGATTATCTTTACAAACAATTAAAATTATTTTAAATACACTATGTTAATTAAAAACGACAAATCAACTAAGATTGAAATTTTTACATTTTTATATTTTTCAGCGAAATTCTTTATTCCCATAAATATAAAATTGAATTTTTTTATAATAAAATTGTATATTAATAAAAGAATAGTCATTACACAAGAAAAAAAATAGAAATTGCCTTTGTATTAATTTTTTAAATCATGAAAATGACGGAATTCACGGATTTTTCTATGTATATAAAGCAGAGTGCGAAAGTAAAAGTAATTTTTATGATACACATTGTTTCTTACTATCGAATGATGGTATTTTAGTCCCGTACATTATTTTCGTTCGTATAACACCATCTTTTGCTTTCTGACAGTTACTGTTATTGAGGCTTCTGTCACCATTTTTACGAGCGTTCCATTAGGCCTACATGTGACAAGGGATGGAGGATATAGTAAAAACTGATATTCGATTTATTGAAATCTCCTCTTAAAAGCTGTCCAATATTTTAATTCAGATTGGTGGTTGTGTGACTTATGATTCAGCCCTTATAATTATTTATATGTAGTTATTAGCTTGAAAATTGAGCTTCGGTAACTAATATAACTTAAGGTTAGCATCTGTCTTCTTCCGAGTATCGATGATTTTTCTCAAGTTTAGGTCCCGATATGTGCCATTTTTCCAGGTTGTTGGTTTACGATTTCTGGTGAACAATGTTCAATAGTAATAGATTGACACAGATGGTCCCAGCTAAGAGTATGTAGTAGGTTTACAGGTACAGTAAAAAATGTATAATTAGTAATCACAAAACTTAAAGCTTTTCCAGTTGGATTAGAATTTCCCCGAAGACCAGATGTGGGACCATCATGGGTAAATAAATGTTTAAATGGTAATTCATTATAATGTACGTAATTGACAAATAAACTACTATAATGGTCTATTTCTTATATATTCTATATGCCGTATTGCTCGATTTTTCCAGCCCGTATTAAATACAGTCCCATCGCAGCTTAGGCATTGAACATTTTCAAGCTCCAAACTGTTGCTCAAAAAATCAGATTGAATCTGAAATAAATTTGCCAGTTCCAAATATTGGTGCAGTATGGCTTGTAGTATTTTAGAACAATAAAAGGAAAAGTTGCAACCGATCGGTCTGAAAAACCAAATCGTTTACATACACTTGTTATAGCAGGAGGGTTGTAAAGTTTTCCTCTTAGAACTGGACGGTGAGGGTTCAGGCAATGATTTTAAACTCACTGATTCTGTGTTTTTTGAAAATTTCTTCCATTGTCTTTTAGACAAAGGTGTTGTCACCTTGTTTTGATAATCGATAATTTTTCGATTTGTTTTTGAAGTTAGGCTGTTTTTTGATGAATTTTTGAAGATTATTTTAAGTGAATAGTGCATAATTTTTCTATCATTCCTTTGATCTGACCTGATGGTGCGCCAAATATGGGACAACCCACCTCACTACGTCTATGTTAGTAGCGGGTTCAGCTTATTTATTAATTATTTTTAAGAGATATTTTGTGGCACATTTTATAAAACTTTATAAAATAAAACTAGAACTTTGTTTTTAACCACATCCATTATTGGTACTTTTCTCCAACTGATTTCGACAAAAACCTTGTTGTCTTCAGGGATATACATGTAAATATCTATCTTTGAGGATGATAACCTTCTTTTTGAAACCAGTTCGAAAAAAAATCCACAAATAAAAGAGGCTAAAAACCTAAATATAGTTTTATTTTATACAGAGTTAGATGAACTCATCTAGTTTTTAATTAACATAATAATGTATTTAAAATAACTTTAATCGTTTGTTAAGATAATTTTTAACATGAATTGTAAAATATTTTCAAATTCTAACACATTTTTAAAGTACCGGTATCTAAAGAAAATTACGAACAGCGCAACCGATTCCTTAGAGCGCCGCGCGCTGGCCGAATACTGATAGGAATAATGACTTACTAAAACAACGATACCTATTTATAACAACGTAAAGTGCAACTTTTGCCTTTACATACTTATTAAGTAAAGTATATTACATATCATAACATTTAATTAGACTGTCTTTATTACTAAATTACGAAATGACAGCTGGTTAAGCGCAAAAAAATGGCTTTTCCGAAAACTTTGAGCTCTGGTTGAGGGCCAAAAGTAGTATCGAATATTTTTTTCAATATTTTTCTCGTAATGTGCAATCCAAAATGCAACTTTTTAGACCCATTTCATTGTTGAATTCGCAAAAAAACCCCATCGGCCCACCCTAATGTATAATCAAACTGTATAATATTATCTTCTTCATCTTCAAACCCTCATCCGATGGTGCATAGGGCACTGCATAATATAAACGCAGTGTTATCTTGACCGTTAACACATGAAGGAAAGGTGATCAGTCCTCCGCTTTAGGTACCAACCAGTCCAGGGTAATTTATATTGAATAAATATTAGAATGAAAAAACGGCTTGTATTTATTTGACCCCCCCCATGGGAATCGAACCCGGAACCTCCAGTACGGTAGCCGAGCATGTTGACCATACTCCCTTCCTCACACACACACTCCCACTCTTTAAAAAATATATTTTTAATAGTTATTATAACATAAATGTGGAATTGTTTAATTGGATTTATTTTTATAAATGTAACTATTTTTGTGAATGTAATGTAATGTTTATAATTGTTAGTATAACTATTTTTTATTATATATTTTTTTTAATGTAAAGCTGTACAATTCCCGAATAAACAAAATAAAATAAATCATACTACAAAGGTGGACATTAACAAATGTAATACATAATTTTCAACTTTATAATACTACCTATAGATATGTAATAATGTATTGTTATCTCTTCACGTGTCTAGAAAAAAAAATTACCGAAAAAAATAATTAACTAAAAATTAAAAAGAATAGCAAAACAAATTTATGAGGCGAATGTAGTTGAGGGACTAATGTAGTAGTTGCGACCGAGAAATACTTGGCATGATCAAGTTTTTTAATTACTTGAAAGTGGTCACGTCGGGAGTCGAAATAATCGGCGATGAGGATATGCATGAATATGAAAAAGTCGAAGATTGTCTGCAATGACTGATTGGTTTGGCGTTCTTTTTTTCTGCATGTCCCCGCAGAGAAGTGGTGCGATGATGAACTAAGTTTAAAAATATATATATAACAATATATATATATATATATATATATATATATATATATATATATATATATATATATATATATATAAATATATATTTAAAAAATATACTGACAGTTCATTTTTGATCGCTCGTTTCAGTCAAATGTTTAATAAGGAAATTATAAGCTTAAATAATAAAAATGAAAATGATATTTTCTGGCGTTTCTCATGTGTGTGATTATAATCCAGGATTCGGAACTCACACACTAATAAAAGAGTTTCTGCTTAATAAAAAGATTCCTTTCATCACAACAAAAGAGAGGTCTCTAATGAAGTTCTAGTGATTCAAGAACAATGTTTCGAAATTGGTTCATGTATATAGAACTTAAAGAATTTGAGTGTGGTTGTCAATAATAGTTGTCAAGAATTGGTGAATGTTACACGTGTGTAAAGTGAACATTAAAACCAGTCCATGACGGTCGTCAGCCCGTAAATGCCCAGACTTCCATATTCTTCTTCATCTTTGATGAGATGTCAAAAAATAATATAAAAATAAATCCTGTAATTGGAGATAATCCAGATTTTGTAAACAAGTATTTGAACTCACTCTACGTTTAGAAATAAAATAATTTATGGTAAAAAGTTTTCTTGCCATCCTTTTACAATAAGCATACTTTCTCTCTTAACTACCAAATAATTCTTCTATTTTACGGGGTCAAAAGCCTAGCATATCTTAGAAAATCAAAACGTACTTTGAATTCCGGCGATAGATAACGATGTTTTTACGATAAATTGTCGAATTTCACGCGATAAATCAGATCATATCCTTATAAATCTGGTCGTCCCAGAACACGGGAAAGCTCAGAAGGTAAGTTTTAGCCCGAAGAGCAAAGGCATCTTTTATTTTATTCCTTGTCCCAAGTTGAGTTGTGGGTCCGCATTCCGGTAATATAATACACACATATAATATTCTAGTGGTAAACGGTGAGCGCTTTGATCGTTCGCTAAGTCGTTTTTTATGACTTGGCATACTATCCCGCATACTGCGTGGTTGGGAGGACTCTTTTATTATGTAGGTACACACTCGTATATCAACGGTATTTGTTGGGGAATATTGGACATAAAATTGTAATAATAAACACATAAAAATCTAATAATTTTACCACGAAATTACCTCATAATACGACACTTAAGAAAACCCATTATTTTGTTATATTTAACATAATTTACCAGTGTGACAATGAAATGTGTAATATTAACTATCAATTTTCGTTATTGAATACAAATATAAATTTATCAACGTACGCATAAAACAGTGTTTACATTGGTTTAAATAATTTAACATACTATTTTTTTATGAATATTTGCATTTTGACAATGTATTGTTGATAAAAAAAAATCACATGTTTATTTTTAAATTTGACAATTCGCTCACTCCTTTCAAGAACGTCATAAATCAAAAATCGTCAATTTTGAGTTGTGCATGTTTTCGTAATGCCCAGAAAATGTACTATATCCCAGCAAAAGCGGCATATTTTTAACTTAATATTTACCCGCTACAGGGCAGAAAGTGTTATTTTTGCATTTTGAAGAAAAGGTATTGTTTAATTATTTTTTTAAATATGCTAAATATTTTTCGAATGGAGAAAAAATATTCAGGTTTTACCTCAAAAGATCTGTTGCACAGTAAAAAGTTAAATAAGTGGCTTGATATTTATTTGTAATACATTGTATTTTATGTTTGAACTTTAAAAACGTTCTCCTGAAAAATCTAGTTTTTTGATTTATGACGTTCTTGAAAGGAGTGAGCGAATTGTCCATGGAAAATTAGAAAAATATTTTTTGCCGGAAAAAATTGTTATAGTTGTCCACCTCCATAGTGTTGTGGTAAGCGCGTTTGACTACCGTGCTAAAGGATTTCTGGAGAGATTTCTGGAGGGGGAGGGGGATTGAAGAAATGTAAATGATTTTTAATTTCAAATTTATTCAATATGACCCTGGACTAGTACAAGAATCGCAGGACTAATAACCTTAGGTACATATAATTAACGACCAAGATAACACTACTTCGAAATAATACAGTGCCCTATACACCATGGATGAAAGAATTATAAAAAGAAGAAGCCAATAGTAATTCATAAAAAAGCAAAAATATTAAAGTATATTAATTTTTATATTCTTACTAATAAAAGTCAAATTGAGGTTATTTTCATAGTTGCTTTTAGCTACTGGCAGAATTTTCAGTACAATTTTCGCAAATAATTATTCGAATGGCCTACGAGAAATAAATAGTAATAATTCCGAAGCAGAGAGATGGATACTTACTTCTTGTTCTCCAAAGCGTGAACATAGTTAAACGGAAGCAAAATTTAGTGAGCGCGAAATATTCCCGGAATTCAGTTGGGATCATTGAAGAGGAGACCCTTCAGGACGGGTGAAGTTTAAGTTTGTTTGATAAGTAAGACTTGATACAGATTACAAAATAAAAGCCCTCTGGGATTTGTAGCTAATATTTGAGATGCCTACCGGACGAGTTATATAATGCTGTATATTGCCAATATTCTTGGATACCGGACGACTACCTTATTAATATTCCTGATGCCCTGATAAACCTTCTCGAAACTTGATTTTTAGTATCTGTTCTTATTAATGACTTATTAGACCGAGGAAAACTTGGCACAATCAAGTATGTCAAATACTTGAAAGCTGGGTCAGGAGTCGTATAATCGTAGGGTATGTATGAGGAGATGCATGAATGTGGAAGAGGCGAAGAATGTTTGCAAAGACAGAGTGGTATAGCGTTCGATTCTCTCTGCCTAAATCTGCGAGGAAGCAGCGTGATGGTTAGTGAGCAGTTAGTTAGTTAGTTAGTTAAAAGAAAAACACATTTTTTACCACTTGAGTTTATTTTATTATGACGACTAGTTTCGGAAGCTTTGCTTCCATCTTCAGGAATGATATCATGTCATCATATCATGTCTTACATACTTATTAATTATTAAATACGTATTTATAAAAATCAATGACTAGATAAATATATTTAGATGAATTGATACTGAGACTTGACTTAGGAATATTTTTCTATTTATTTAAATTTCATGTACACAAAAGAAATATGTACATTAGCGTGATATTACTAAACAGCAATATCTTCCAACCAACCAAAAACAAACTAGTGACATTGGTCAAAACGTTTGATACCTTATATAGCTGCTTGCAATCAGAGGGTAGATAGTGCTTGAACATTAAAAACAACCATAAATTACAAATTACTGCTGTATTAATTAAGCAACAACTTTATACTTCATTAAATATTTATGAAAATAACAAACTGATGATAATAAGGAAGGCAAAGGAAAAAGAGAGTTTAGGGAAGGAAATACTTGTTTAACTAAAATACAAGATCATATTACATATATTTTTTACTATTATAAATACAAAATTAACTTGCTTGAATATTAAAATAATGATATTATAAAGACAATTTGAAATTTGTGTTTTTCATATAAATGTGACGTGTATCTTGAGTGTTAATCTAATCAGAGTCTTATAAGTGTTATCAGTACCATCTCTAGCGCAAACTGGGTTAGGTGCGAAAAATTTTCACTGATCTCAAAAAGATACCGAAGTTTTTCCTTGGACTTTCAGGATGTGGGATTTTTTCTAAATTGTTTTGAGTTTTTCATAATATTAAAAAACATTTTTACTAGCAGGGAAAGTGAAGTTTCGATTAGTTTAAAAAGGTTTTTTTTTTAGGTTTTTAGGAGATTTTACGCTAGAACCCTCAAGGCAACAATGTCAACGCCGTAGCGCGGCACCAGCACGATCCTGGCGTTGGCCCTTATTGCATTAACGTAATCTAAATATCAATTTAATATGAATTACGTTTGTATACACACTCTGCAAATATGATTAATTAAATATAAAAAATTGCATTAATCTGAAAAAAAAAGTGTTGAAAACGTTACATTACTTAAATAAATACATCTCATTAAAAATATCTAATTATTTCATTCATATTTCCATAAAACTTTTTACCAACATATTTACTGGAGTTTATCTATAATCATCAGGAAGCACAAAGCAGGTGAAAATGGAGGGTTTTAAGGGAGGCCTATGACTAACAATAGATGAATACAATGAGAGAGTTAGAGAGAGCGAGAGAGAGAGAGAAATCATTTAGATATTTATTTAAAAAATATGTTATTTCTATTGATGATTAAAACCGTCTAAAAGAGTCGAAATGAAAGCAGACTAAACAACAACGTACATATATCAATAATTATAATGTTTAAAAGTTAGATAGTTGTGTCGTTGTTATTGGAATTGTGAATCTGCTCGAACAGATTGTAACCGTTTAAAAAATATAAACACACTTATTACAAAAGTATCGCAATAAAACGTACAACATTCTTCATCAATTATTTTAACAGATTGTACATATAGACGTTATTGTTCTGAGCATATCTCAGGATGTATGTATATTTGATTGTACGGAGTTTCCTTGGAATAAGCATGATGTGTCCTCTATTCCCAAAGTGCGATTGAGTGCTTAGAAGTATGTTCGTAGTAACTGTCACTGTACTGCATAACCCACATAAGCATTATGTACGAGTTTGGTATTTGTGGTCCCGTAACCTAATTATTCTATCGCACGTTTAGGCAATACGTCATCAGCGTTACGATTCTCTCTGTTTGGCTCGAGTCTGCCTTCGTTAACTTTTCGCTAATACGGGAATTTGATTTATTTGCGAAATTTTCAGTGAACCCTCTCCTAATGAAATAAGCCAGAATCGAAAGAGCAAAGTGTTACAACTTACAACCGCGTTGTTTCGTTCATGTATTTAGGGTATTTACATTTGCTTCGCATAAGGGAATTGCGTACGGAAGGGTTCAATTAACTCTTTTATTTCCCTTATCGGATCGACGCCGTGTTAACTTGATCATTAATTATATGAAGGGAAGGTGATCAGTCTTGCGCTTCGGATTCTTGGAACTAGGAGCGGAATATATATCACGGGATACAGATAACGTATGTAGGGTGAAATAACTCAGGAGGAAGGACATTACTACTGCATAATAAATATCATGGGAATTATAGGAAATATTAAATGAGAAGAGAAAACAATAATGACAAATAACTCGTACAAAATACACTCGTACAAGTGTTTTAGAATTTGTATCAGATCTTAAATGAAAAATGTATTAAACTCGTGTATTGTAAATTGTTTATCATATTAATCCTCGAGTTTTTAAGAAAAATTATGCATATTAAAAATAAACATAAAATAATAATAAAAAAAAAATCTTTTGATACTTGGGAGAATTTAAATACCGAATCTACTACTTTTTTCAAGATTTAATAAAAAAGTTAAAACTTAAACTTTTATGTTTATGATATATGTACATAAAATGAATAAGTAAGGTTTTTCATTAAGCTCATATCAAACATTAAATGATTGATTATTCAAAACTCGCTGTTTTTCGCGAGCCTAAAATATTTATTTTCAAATGATTAAACTTATTTTCTTTCTAACTTGGTTCCTCGTTATAACTTATATTATAAGCAAACATGAAAACTAAAAAAATATTCGAGTGAAAAAGAGTGACGCGAAATTATTTATTTTTGCCTATTTCACCAAAATAATGTACGTTTTCGGTAAATCCTTTCAAATTAAATAAAAAATGAGAAAAAAACGTGTTGGACATTTCCTTTGAAAAACATGTATATTTATTTTTCACTAAGGGAAATTAAGTGAGTATTTGATTACAGTACTCTCATACGCATTGTGGTAAATATGGCTCATTTATCAGTGGAATTATTGCGCCTAACATTAACTGTCGTCCCATCACCGCAGCCTCCGTAGTCTGCACGAGTCGGTGGCGCTTGGCTCGACAGCCCGGGGGGCGCGTATAATTCAACTATGTCCATCGTATCACACCTAATGGGCCGTAACTAATCACCACTTTTGCTAATTGCTTCCAGCAGCATTTAGACTAATGTGTTTCCTACATCGAATTCCGTTTTCCATGCCGCATCAAGTAAATGGGCGGATCGTTATTCCGTTCTCAGCCCTCTTCGCGGCACTGTCGACACATACAATACGCGAACGCGAACACACCCTACTCGGCCGCAGGATTCTGTTTGCCGAGATGGGAAATAAGAAATGGCAGGTGTCCGCTGAGGGTCCCTCAAACCTAAATCTACGCAACTATCGACTCTGACGTCGACAAGTTACAAAACGTTCATTTTGCGAAGCCACCGTCTACTTAAAACGTGGCCGTTATTTGGCCCTTTTTTCTTTCTACTAGAATTTATCGTCACGAGATCTGGATACATGTCTGGAGTAACTATGTACAGACTCGTGCGCAGATTGTTTCTAAGCTGAAATGTTAGACAAAGGGATGAGTGTCGAGGGGAGAAGCGGGGAGACAGCTCTGACAGAGCTCAAAGAAATAGAAATAATGAAAATCAAAATATCAAACGTTCACGATTTCCAGTTAATTAAGCGCATTGTTGAAATCCTTGTCTTTGATCAGTGAAACTACCGCCCAACCTTGAGGCTGAATAACTTTCTACATGCCGATTGCGGAGACGTATCCATTTTCCAAAGACCCCTTTTATAAATAAACCAATGTATTAATATTGACATTACAAATATTAAATCGTTATTATTTTTTATCAATGCAGAAAGAAATAATTAACTAAGATTGATAAATAAAATTCTGATAAAATAAAAATAAAGTTTTAAAATAGTATTATGAGACCCTAATTTAATTATTTCAATATTTTGAATTTGCCTTTGTGGGTAAATACAAACAGGATTTATCCCTAGAGTAATCGTTTTCAAGGTATATTATATAAGAATTCAATTCCATTGGTTAAAATGAATACACTAAAGTGTTTTTTACTCTAATATTATAATATCACTATAATATTCTCCGCAATTCGTAAACGCCTAAATCTATCATATTTCTTGATAAATTTGATTGATGTTTTTAAAATTGCTTCATTAAAAATCTATTAACTTCTAAAATGAAAATATCAAACTAATCCACATAAAAACGGGTTAACTTCCGTCACAGTAATGAATTTGCTATTTAAAAAATATGTTATTAAATTAATATTTACGGAGAACATATTTCTTAATTATTTTTATTTATTTATGTTTAAAATCTTTATATTTCCTTTTTCTTTCTCAACCGGCATCCACCCACCATTGCTTGCCACTCCACGCGGTTCTGGTACTTTCTCTATATGTATTTGGTAATATTTTAGATATCACCTTCAGTTTAACACTTATAAATTTGCATATTTTACATTTGCAGAAAATATACCATCATGAAGTATTGATGAAAATGTATTTAAGAGCGTGAAATTTGATGAAAATTTCAATAATTTCGTATTTTTTTTTTTGGAAAATAAGCGTTTTATTAAAAACCCTCTTAAATTAGATTTAGACTAGTCGATTATTTTTTTATTAATTTATATAGTTACTGTAAAATAAAACATTATATATTACTAAACTCTACAATCTACCAACTTTATACTAAACAGCAATAAAACAAAAGATGATTATTTCATTCATATTCATTTTTAGAACATTAAATATTAATTTAGGAATTTAAAAACTTTTTTGTGTCTGTGTTAAGTTTCATAATACTAGTATTAAGGTAAAGATTTTCGATATCTAACCCAAAGCTGATATATTAAACCTCAAAATGCTTTAAATAATAGGTACTAAACTACATATAAGGTAAGTGTCTATAAAACTGACCTAGCCCCTATTGCTGACCTATTTCAAAGAAACAACAGATAATAAGACACTGGTTCAATTATTACTAATTTTTAATATTACCAACACTGCAGCCATGCTTGTGTTATGTGATGACAATGTTTTACAGTCAATATTTTGATTTTTCATATTTGAAATATCAGTTATAGTTTGGACATCTGGCAAGTAGCGCGCGCACACGGAAAATCCTTAACAGACAAGCCTAATCTTTCAAGTTTTATTTTAAAGGTGTATTATTTTTATATGATTGATATTTACTAATATTTTATATGTGTTAGTTAGTTTAGTGTATTGAATTTACAAAAAACAAAGTATTTGTGAAATAACCATATGATTAATACAATACATTTATAAAATAAAAGTTGTCAGTATTACATTCACCCGAAATTTCATTAGTTTCCTTTACTGACCTATAGGTCAGTAATGAGTAAGACGAGAGCATTTTTAAAGTTTACATAAATTTGTGAAAATTCTTAAATACGTAAATTTCTTGCGTGCTTTGGATAGCATACAGTTTTTGGATTATGGGGGCCTAATTCTGACCTATATATTTTTGCTTGGTTTTATAATTATAATAAATAGTTTCAGCGGTCAGTAATAGAAACGAATCTAGATCAGTATTATAAACACATACTATTTCAGAAAAGGAGTTTCGTTCTGAGCCATCTTTTTGTGATTTTTCTTATGTTAAAATACAATTTATTTTTTCTTTTTTAACATAATATCAACAAAAAAAAACTTTGTTTATTATCAAACATAAACTGATTCCACTATACTCGCATGAGTGATCACCTTGCCTTCATGTAAGTAACCATCGAGATAACACTGCGTCAATACAACATCAGTGCAGATGCAGTGCACCATCGGGTGCGGATAAGGGTTAGTAGAATATAAATATAAATATATATATATATATATATATATATATATATATATATATATATATATATATATATATATATATATATATATATATATATATATATATATTTATATATATATGTATATACATATCAGGCACACTACCATCATGCTCTAATGTTGCACACCCAAATGAGGTTACTCCTTGTAAACCTCCAAATCCCACGATCTTAAATGTTCTAACAGCGTTTAACTGTCCCGTTCCGAAGGGGATATCAATTTCTTTACTAGCGCTGTATCTATCTCCACAGTTTAACCATCGGCGGTAGATTCCCAAATTTGCACGCGTGTGAATCGTGTTCTCGTTACGCAAGCGTTATTTGGCAAATACAGAGTGTTTTTTTTCGTTTCTTATAAGAATTATTATTAATTTAAATTATCTACTGAAATTTCTTGGTGCAATTGCATTTTCATATTTATTTTATAAATATCTACCTTTTTACACTAATTAAATTGTCATAATTTTAATATTTACTTTACCCTAACAATGAGTGGAAAATAATTGACAGATGATATGATTGAGCAACTTCTGAGCTATACGGACACTGATGTATGTATATAAGTGATGATGAATTCCATTTAGGGTTAGAAAATAAAGATTATGCTTCCGACGCCGACTCAGATAACTATATAATCCAAGAACTTGATGAATCTGACTCTAACAGCGTCAAGCCCGTACATATGGTAGACAACAGTAGAAATGAAGAAAATTTTTTCACTTCCAAATCAGGCTACAGATGGACAGATATTCCCAAACCCAAGTCCAAACTGTTCATACAACGTAATGTCATTTTTGTATTGTTTCTCGCTTTTTCTGATTTTTTTACCATTCTTTGTTTTTTTTTTCACCATAATATACGACAAATTAGAAACCCGCTAGTATGTACCGAGTAGTATGCTTCTCTCTCTCTCTCTTTCTCTCCTCACCCCCTCTCGCTTGCATCGTTTCCGGCCGAAGCGCCTAGTGTCCAGTGATGCTTAAACATTGGGCGGAATTGAATGTCATTTCCGCAGAGAACTTCTTCACAACTATGTTTTTTTGAAAATTATTGTTTATTGCAGAAAATTCAAATTTAAATGGAAAAAATAGAATAACAATAGCATGATAAACATTTTGACATTAGTCGAATTTGTGAAAAACCTGTATTTTTAGCATTTTACTTAGGGGAATTGCCAGTACCCCCTTCGGAACCCGCGGATTGTTTTTTTTTACTCTGGACAGGAAAGATTAAGCAGTCTCTGTGTGCCAGAAGATAAAGTGGCAGAAAAGAAGAAAAAAAACTGAAAATCACCAAGGGTCTTCAAAAAATCTTCCTCGTAAAAACTAAAATAAAATGAGTCCTGTATTGTAAAGTAGGAAGGGGAATTTTTTAGGAATTGTAATAAATCCCAAAAAGGATGGTTCCGCTTTGATCAAGGTCGTGGTATGCCTGAACTGGAAGTGGCAGAAAAACAGGATACTATATAGTATACTTCAGAAGGAATCATAAAAACAATTCCAGAACCGGTGTGACTAAATGCTAGAGGAAATTATTCCATTCCAGAATTACTTATTTATAGTGAGCTTAAAAAAATACATTAACAATACATTTTGTTTAACCAATATGTTTTTTTTTAATAAATAATAAATTGTCACATAAGTACTTACTTTTACATTTATTTCCATTACAAATACTTATATCTTACTCCAGTTTACATATGGTAAAATATATTAAAATATGAATTTAGTTGTCTTTTTCACTCATAGTCAGTAATAGGGGCAACAGCGGTCAGTATTATGAAATAATCCATTTCGAATAGGTCAGTATTGAATACAAAGCCTTTAACTGTTTATTGCGTGGATTTTAATATATGCACTTGACTTTTGACTATTATTTTTTTAACTTTGTAAGGATAAAACTATCCCATTAAAAAATAAAAATAAATTTAAAAAATTATCAAGCCGTTTTAATATTAAATAATTATTTTAAAAATATGGACCGGCTTAAGACAAAAACTAGGTCAGTATTATAGACACTTACCTTATTTATCCTAGAGCTGGCATAAGAACATAAATTTATTTAGAATAGAATTATTGGTGTAGCATTGTTGCGAAATGTACTTGAACGCTTCACATTAAGCACTCGCTCGAGGTAAGGAATGTGAACTTATAAACTAGCTTAACATTACTTCTCAAAAAATAATGTATTTTATAACTTATTCATGGGTTGTTTTACTTAAGAATTTTACTCCCAAGGTTTAATCCTTACTACAAACTAACGGTTGGGTTTATTAATATCTTAAATACTTTGCTTAGTGAAAAAGGTACTCTTGAATAAATAAACATTTCAAGGGCTATTTAATTTCATTAATCTGAGTTATTCCTAACTTTAAGATTATAAACGGCAACGAGTCAAAATATCAACGTTTGATCTTTCGAATTCATTTCAAACGATAAACTGATGACGTGCTAGCGTAAATTAAAAACTTAAGAAAATAAAATTAAAAAAAGTAATTGTAAAAAATTATACGTAAATAGTA
This sequence comes from Brachycentrus maculatus, assembly GCF_059751285.1. Taxonomy (NCBI): domain Eukaryota; kingdom Metazoa; phylum Arthropoda; class Insecta; order Trichoptera; family Brachycentridae; genus Brachycentrus; species Brachycentrus maculatus. The sequence goes on from NW_028280840.1 coordinate 824,581, forward strand.
TATCGTAGTCATACAGGAGAAAGTGACCAAGTGCATTTTTTACAAAAACGTGATCATTGACTATTTGATATCTTACTAGCTTAATATTGCAGAGAAAAAAATTCAAAAAGATTTTAAACTTGAAAGTATAATATATTCATTTGTTAAAAATGACTAACTGCATTGATGTTTATTTTTTTGCTAAGCAAAAGTGACTTAAATGGCCCTCCTGAACATTTTACGTTTTGGTAGTTGGTCACTTTCTCCTGTACGACTACGATATGTACGTAGTTATCATTTTACAAGCCAAAAATTATGATTTTTTGGTAGTGAGATTTTTTTTGTATATTTTAAAATGAAACATATTTGAAATGAGTGGCTTTTCTTTTCTTTATTTCCCATTTATTTTCCATTTAAGTGAACTGAGCCAAAGTAACGCGTGGTTAAGTATACTTAAATAATCTTTAAATATTTCGCAGTGATTTAAATACCGAACAAATACATTTATAATATTATGAATTTACACTAACTTGAAAACGGTAGTGATTATTCAAAGGTGTATTTTAGATTGAGAGTTCAGTCAACTTATTAAATAAAAACGAATGAGTGTGCTTGTATTTTGTATATGATATGATAGGACACTGAACTCAGCATATCAAAGATGTATGTAAAGTATGATACTCTGAGTTAGTTTTTCAAACCATGAACCACACGGGAATGGAAAATAATTTTCATAATTAATTGCAACATCTAACTGATAAGTTGTAAAATGTATGAATTAATTGAAAATGAAACAGACAATCAAATCTGTTATTCCGAGCTTTTATTAAACTCTTTTACTGTCAATTTCAGGCTTTCTGCGTTTGTGATATCATTTAAAATAATTTTTCAAACATTACTTTTATGTTGAAACATTAAATAATAATTTGGTGTTCGCAAAACTATGCTTTAACGCGACACAATTAATATGAATATTTTCATTCATCTCATCTTTATATAGACTCAATGATGCATAGAGAACTGCATTTGATCGATGTAGTGTTCTCAAAACAATTAGTTAAACTAGATCCTTCAGATCCTTATATTCCGGAGTGGAATATATATATTTATATATATATATATATATATATATATATATATATATATATATATATATATATATATATATATATATATATATATATATATATATATATATATATATATATATATAGATATATATATATATATATATAATATATATATATATATATATATATATATATATATATATATATATATATATATATATATATATATATATATATATATATATATATATATATATATATATATATATATATATATATATATATATATATATATATATATATATATATATATATATATATATATAAATATATATATATATATATATATATATATATATATATATATATATATATACAATATATATATATAAATATATATATATATATATATATATATATATATATATATATATATATATATATATATATATATATATATATATATATTTATATACATATGCACATAAACACATACACTAATATAAAACACAAAGATGTGGCTAACGGGCAACTGTTACATTTTCGGTTGGATATTTGGATATTATTCGTTAATTTTTATCTATTGATGTTGAATCTTCATATATAAAAAAGCTAAAAGTACTCAATTCAAAACCAAATTTGTTCACTGATTGACAAGCTAGGTGTATGAAGAAAAATAAATGAAAAATCATTTCGACCTCCTTAGGAATCGCACCGGGACCTCATTTACAATATGGTTAGTTAAAGGCGTTAGAATCATAAACCGAGTCAGCGATTTGCTAAAGTACACGTCAATTTAATAAGAAATGTTCAATAATGCAACTCTTAAATAAATAGGTATAGTAAATGCTTTAAAAATATAATTATAATAATTTGAAATGCGGACAATATATAATTCGACGTAAACAGTTTAGAAGTTACCTATGTCTATAAGAGCGTATATTGGAATCAGCATCAGCACCTTCCATATTGGGTTATATGGTTTGGTTACACTGACCGCTCGCCCTGCGTCCTTTATCTAATGTGTACATATCCTGTGTCCTCTCCCATTCTATACAATCCTACGCCAAATGTGTTTTGTATACATACACGGTGTGCTCACACTACTCGTCCCTTGTGTTTAACAAATGAGTTTATGTTAATTTGCCTGTGAGACTTTGAAGCGCAAGCTTGTAGAAAGCTCGATGTTAAGAAGGAGCTTTACAAAACAGTACGTTGCTTACCTTGAAACGAAAATAATCGACAAGTAACGGAAAAGCCCTTTGTAGCAATGGAGGAACAGGAGAAAATAATTCGGTTATTCTGAACACAGACTTCATTTATGTTAATGAGGATTGGTTTAAACGTTTGAATGTAATAAAACACATAGTACAATTAACTAAACTGGGTTTTTAATTTCAATAAATTTGAATTCAAAGGGTAGTTGAAAGTATTTTTAAAATGTTATCCTGAGAATGGCGAAAAAATAAACTCCAATAAAATACTCCTTTTACGAACATAAAAAATGAATAATTTATAAAAGCATGTTTGACATTCTTCCTTGCTCGCAAGGGTTCTAAATGTGGAAATGATATAGTTACCCTTTCGTTACTCTTATCCATTTTTTGTTTGTGAATTTATAAGTTACGTGAGAATAATAAAATATCGTGTTTATCAAAGCACGAGAATGTCTTGTCCCAAAGGACAAAACTCAAATCTAATAATATTATCACTGTAGTAGAATGATATTTTTCTGGATTTAAAAAAAGGGTTTTCTTGAAAATGTTTAAAGAAAAATAAAAATAAATTGTCATAACAAATACAATAAAATAATTTTAAGTCAAAAGAATTATGTATGGGATTTGAAATATTGCCTGAAATATTGATTTTATCTTTCGTTGCAATATATGAAAACTAAGGATAAATTTCTTAATTGGTAAATAAATAAATGAATAATATGGTAAAAGCAAAATATTAAGCGAAAAATTTTCATTTTATTTTTCCAGTGATTGCGAAATGAGTGGATTTTATCCTTCAACCCTTGATAAATAAAATATTGAATGTCATAGACGTATTTTGAAAATAACATTTTTTCACAAGAATCCTCTGGGAAAACAAAGAAATTAATATTTCCTTCAAAAGCAAAATAAACTAAGGTCTTTAATTTTCTATGTCATGTGGCTGATATAAAACGAAATTGGAGTTTGTTTGTTCCATTTATCTGAGAAATTGTCGTTAATATTTATGTTTGATGTTCTTTTATGTAGATATTTTTTGTTGAAAATATGATTATATTGTTTCGGGGGAAAAATAATTAATGAAGACGACAGTGGCTGTCTTAAGCATAAAAATTCCAAGCAATATTTTAGTGCTTAATCTTTTTTATTCGTGTATGACTATCACATTTTATTTTTTAAATATTTGTATATATATATATATATATATATATATATATATATATATATATATATATAAATATATATATATATATATATATATATATATATATATATATATATATATATATATATATATATATATATATATATATATATATATATATATATATATATATATATATATATATATATATATATATATATATATATATATATATATATATATATATATATTTATTTATATATACATAAATATATATAAATATATATATATATATATATATATATATGTATATATATATATATATATATATATATATATATATATATATATATATATATATATATTTTTTTTTTTTTAATGAGATATCATGGATAATAACTGAAAAGTATATGATTATAATTTTTTTTATTTGTGCCGACCAATATATTTTCTTACATCAAAACAAAAATTGAAACAGATTCATTTTCAATACAAACTGTCATGAAAACAAAATGAAATTATATATATTTAATTTAATGGGTAGATATTATGTAAGAAATAATATATTAGATGTAAGTTGTTTGTTATTATTTCTTTGTTGTAATACATTTAATTTAGTTAAAAAAACAACACTTAAATTGCTTTTCTTGAAAATCCAAACGCTGATTAAATAAAGCGGAGAACGTTATTTAGTTGTTGTTTTATTCTTATATCAATTGTATGTATACCCTTGAAATAAGCTCAATACGTTTTGACATTGATAGCATTTTTGTTTAAATCCAATAAGCTCGAATATTTAAATTTTATAGAATCATTAAAAAGATCGGATAGTCAAGTAAATGTTTCGCCACTTGTAGAAAGGGGTATATGATTTTGGGAATAACGACGGGACGGCGTTTAATACTTTTGCTATTTCTCCTCCTACGCCTCTTGTTACCGACTCTGGGACTTTGAATTTTGATGACGCCCAAAGGAAGCTTAAAGTTTTACCTGCTCCCTCGGGAGTGGCTTTTAGTTTTTATTGCTAACAGTTCTATCCGAAGGAAATTGTGTCGCTAGAATGAACGGCCCCGTGTAGAGTCCCTTCGTCTGATTGATAATATTAGCTGTAAGGAAATGCGCTGTTACCTGCTAATAATACCATCGGAAAGTCTCAAGTCTTCTTGGCGCTCTTTTGCAAAACAACTTCTCAACTCCTTGAAACTTTTAAGAAACATTTAGTTAGAAGAACGATTAATGTTTATTTTGAATCATTTATTGAGTTCAAATAATTAATTATGTAAGCTAACTTGGTTTTAAATCAACGTCGGCATAAAACTTTCGAAGATATAATCGGAAGATACATTAAGAACAATATTAAATTAAGTGGGTTTAATACGAACGGGTTTTAAATACGAATACTTTAAAAAAAATACTCATATTACAGTTGTAAAATAGAGCGTTAATTTTAAATAAAATACATTTGCTTCATTAATAAAGAAGGATGAAAGTAGGCTGAATGCAGTTGAAATGCAATCTCTCTGACGAATGTGCGGCATATCGATGTATGAATGGTGATATAATAGAAGAATTAAAGGCTGAGATAAGAAGGTATTTTCGCTAAAATTAACAAAGTAGTGTTAAGATGGTTTGGGGAAGTGAATCGAATGAGTGAAGAAATAACAGTAAATCAAGCAAATCAATCGGAATGTAGTCAATCGGAATAGTATATATATATATTATATATATATATATTTATATATATATATATATATATATATATATATATATATATATATATATATATATATATATATATATATATATATATATATATATATATATATATATATAAATATATATATATATATATATATATATATATATATATATATATATATATATATATATATATATATATATATATATACATATATATATATATAAATATATATATATATATATATATATATATATATATATATATATATATATATATATATATATATATATATATATATATATATATATGTATATATATATATATATATATAAATATATATATATATATATATATATATATATATATATATATATATATATATATATATATATATATATATATATGTGTGTGTGTGTATATATAAATATATATAAACACACATAATATAGTATATTTAAATACATTTTTTGTTTCCTTTTTTTTATTGAAATTTTTTACAAAATACATATTTAAATAATACAAAATAGTTGAAAAATATAAAAATATAATGTAGGTAATCATCTTATATAAAATTAATATGTAGTTATGTAACATGTGGCTAAGTACGTAAGTTTGTTTTAATTTTATGGTGGTTACTCTTTTTGGCTTTGATGTCTTTATATATCATCAAAAAGTGAAAATGGAATGAATAATATTCATTTGCTGTAACTTTTATGACAGTTAAATGTTTTATAGGTGTCGTTAAGATTTCAGTGAATCTCTAAATCTTAGGAAAGGTAATTAAAAAAATAATCGCTCAAGTATTTACGAACTTGGGAATTTAAAGCATTACAGCGATTTAAATATATTTAAGAGAGCTTACTTGCTCGGCTAATGGTCGAGAATTAACTTGAAATATATTGTGAAGTGTAGATAAATTCATATTCAAATAATGAGAGGTTATTAACAGGAAAATATTTTATTTAAGTAGTCACTATTGTAATAGTCACAACTATTACTTTTTCTTATTCGCAATACAATAAAATAAATTCCACAAACACAACAATTCACGTGATCTAGTGTCTACAATCAATTAGGTACAGTCGTTCCACTTTATTCAATGAAAACCTAGATATCCAAAACAATCAATTAGATACTTACGTCTGGTACTATTTATCTGTAAATGTAGTATTTATTTTAAATTTCTGTCTTGATTGCTCATTTAGAATTGTCCTAACATGTCAAATGTGAATAAAAATATTTTGTAATTGAATTTGAATTGTTTCATTTGATGAGAATGTTGTGTCCTTAAGTAAATATAATAATTGTGGTGCAGTTGATGATCCACGCTTTATCACTCAGATCTGGGGAGTCGCTAATCCCTGAGTTAGTGAATTTTAAATATTTCACAATAATTCGTATTATTACACTATAAGTAATTTCATTTTGAAGAGTAAACTGAAATAAAATTCACGAACTTTAATATTACAAATGCTGATGGTAAAAAACTACGAGGGTTGGTCGAAAAATTCGGGGAATTAAGGGGAAGGGGCGTAATATGTATAAACATGAAAATATTTTTCCTTATGAATTAGATCTTTTGAAACCCTAAAGCATTCTTCAGATTCTCAATTAATTTGTTTATCCTCATAAAAAAATCGTTTTTATTTTATCCAGAAATCAGGCAAAACAGTTTGTATTTTTTAAAATCAATTTCTAAAACAAATATGTAGTGGTAATATCTATCCATTCTGATACGTGTTTGAAAATATTAAATCAAAATATTCTCCTGATATTTTTTCAAAAGCTAATAAATTCGTTTTATTGTGAGTTTTAGAAGTTGCAAGAGTATTTTTTTTTCATTAATTTATATTAATAAATAACTCAACGCGCGCTCGTGTAATATATTTACTTATTTCTTGAAAAATCCAATATTGATACTTCTTTATTTTTAAAAGACTGAAATATGAATTCTTTTGAATAATGGTTTCTCTTGTCCATTGTACTCTTCATCCCCCATACAATGTTTTGATGTACCACGTTTCTGCATAAAAATAATATTTGAATATACTTAAGTCGGGGGATCTTTCTTTTCAACGTTATTATGGGCGCTTAAGTAGAACGTATAAAACTGGAATGTTTTGTAAATTATAAGACGAACGTCAGTATTTTTATCATCCTAACGAGATTCTTACAAATTTCCAGTGGCTTGCATGTCCCACGACCTTGTAAGAGTACGAGTATGCAATCCGAGTGCCCAAGCCATTTTCACTTTTATCATTTTCCTACCTTAAATTCATCCTCCGTTTCCTTTTCATAAAAGAAATAAATATTTTTCACTCTGAACGCCTTCACTTGCTTCAACTGTATCACGCTGAATATATTCGTATAAAATATTATATTATTTTATTCAAGAATCTGGAGCATAAAAAAAAATAATGCTAGGATGTAAGTACAGAATTCATAAATAAATTGTTCTAAGGATGAAATCAAACCATTAAATATTTTAATTTAAAAAATTAATTTTTGGGCATCAAATAATTTTTATATCTAAACGTTATTATTATATAATATTTCAATAAATTTTTCGAATGGAAAAATATAGTATGAATAAAAAATACACCGAAGCTTAAAAGCAGCATTAGTTAAATGCTTTATATAAAAATGTATATACATTGAACTTAAATAGTAAGAGTGTTTACTTAAATTTTCTATATTTTCCAAAAAGCCTTCGAGTGGCTTAAGTAAATTATTAAATAAAATAAGAAAGAAGACAATGACGAAGTAATTTTTAGTTTTCGATGTAAATCATTTTTCATTTATATTTCACCTAAAAACGAGATATCGAGTACAAATTGTGAAAAAAATTTTAAAATTATATTGTAACAACTGGATCTCTGGAGATTGAAATATCAACAAAGAGAGATATTAATCATTCAGGAATAATCCTCCGAAATTGATTTAACTGATCGTTAAAGTGTATTAAATGGCTGTCTGGAATCCTCAACGGGATTTACATCATATTATTATTGATTATGCGACATTTGAACTTCGTCTCTCATCCTTACAAGTCTTTCATTCGTCCTTCACCTCACTGTGATTATGATAATTTATTACACTTTCAAATTTGTCTATTCGGTAATTAAGTTAAAGATCATTTAGCAATTATTATAAAGGATAGGAATGTGAAATAATCTGTAATGAATCGACAATATTCAAACTTAAACATAATTTTCCATTTATTGTACACATGTTTATATATGTCCGCCTCCGTAGTGCAATGGTCAGCACGCTCGGCTACCATTCTAGAGGTCCCGGGTTCGATTCTCTGGAGGGGTCAAATATATAAGTGATTTTTTCACTATTCAATATTACCATGGAGTGGTACCTGAAGCGGAAGGCTGATGACCTTTCTTTCGTGTGTTATCGATCGAGATAGCACTGCGTTTGTATGATACAGTGCCCTACACACCAATGGGGTGCGGATAAGGGTTTGAATGAATGAATATATATATAAATATATACATACATATATATATATATATATATATATATATATATATATATATATATATATATATATATATATATATATATATATATATATATATATATATATATATGTATATATATATATGGATATATATATGGATATATATATATATATATATATATATATATATGTATATATATATATATATATATATATATATATATATATATATATATATATATATATATATATATATATATATATATATATATATATATATATATTGGGTTGATGCAAAAGTAATGACCGTTTTTTATGATCCCAGGTAAAAAAATTTTTTTTCATAAATTATGAATAGTATCTTCTTTTTTTATGATTCCATTGTATAAAGGATGCTTTCCCTCTACTTTCTATTCAGTTTTGGCCTGGCCAGAGTACAGTAATAACCCCTTGTATTTTTTCAAAATGTCGTTCGATAAAGTGCATTTACGTCATTTTTACTTTATGAATTCCGTAAAGACAATACCGCGAGTGTTGCAACCAAAAACATTCGTGAAGTGTATGGAGCAGATGTCATCAAAGTTCGACAGGTACGAAGATGGTTTGCAAAATTCCGATCTGGAGATTTTTCACTCATTGATAAACCACGTACCGGGCGGCCATTGAAGTTTGATGACGACGAATTAAAAGTCATAATTGACACCAATCCACGTCTAACCATCAGGGAGATTGTGTCAATGATGGGAGTCAACCAAACAATCGCATTAAGACATTTGAAGCGTATGGAAATGGTTTCGCGGTACGACGTTTGGATACCTCATCAATTGTCCGCTGCCAATTTATTTGATCGTGTTTCAACGCGCGTTGCTTTGAGTGCGAGACAAAAACATGAACCTTTTTTGCATCGTTTGGTGACGGAAGATGAGAAATGGGTCGTGTACAACAACGTGACAAGAAAAAGACATTGGACTATACCTGGACAAGCCCCATTAACAACTTCGAAGGCCGAAATCCATAAAAAAAAGTTATACTTTGTGTTTGGTGGAATAATAAGGGTATTGTGTATTTTGAACTCTTGGAACACGATAAGACAAGTACAACAGAACGATATTGTCAGCAATTATCCAAATTGAACATGGTCCTTCAAAAGGATAGACCAGAATTGGTAAACAGAAAAGGGGCAGTGTTTCATCACGACAACGCGCGACCACATGTGGCTATGATGACCCAACACAAGCTAAATGAGTTAAATTGGGATGTTATCAAGCATCCACTGTATTTTCCAGATCTTGCTCTTTCTGGTTTTTATTTATTCCGATCACTGCAAAAAAATTTAAATGATGAAAAAAATTATTCAATAGAGCAGGTAAAAACATCCCTTACTTCATTTTTCGCATTAAAATCCACGGAATTTTATACTACTGGTATTAATAAGTTGATAGAAAGATGGGAGAAGGTTATGAGAACTGATGGAAATTATATAATTTATGAAATAAATAATACACAAGAAAAAAAATTTAAAATAAAATAAATGTAAAAAACGGTCAAAACTTTTGCATCAACCCAATATATATATTTATATATATATATATATATATATATATATATATATATATATATATATATATATATATATATATATATATATATATATATATATATATATATTTATATATATATATATATATATATATATATATATATATATATATATATCTATAAATATATATATATATATATATATATATATATATATATATATATATATATATATATATATATATATATATATATATATATATATATATATATATATATATATATATATATATATATATATATATATATATATATATATATATATATATATATATATATATATATATATATATATATATATATATATATAAAATAACAAAGACTTTAAAAGTATTTGCGGAAAATTTCTTGGGGCTTTGTTTCCATCCTCTTAAATGTGCGGTGACGGGGGATATGACCCGGGTATTTTCTGCGTATGTTGGCTACCATCTTTAGAAAGTCGTTTTAAATAATATCTTTAAAAATACGTCGTTCCTTTTCCGTCCGATTTATTTTCATCTTTCTTTTCCAAAACCAGTTTTTCTAAAGACTTTAGCTCCCTCTTTATTTAGTTCAAGCTTTTCCATGTTTTATTTGCTTTTCGTGATATTATATTTTATTATTTTATGAGTATACATGTATCTCTGTTTACACCATTCTCCACAAGAAAACCAATTTGAGATTTATATAAAAAAAATGTATTTGAAAAAATTACACGTTTATTCACAATATGTTTTAAAAAATGACAAAATAGTTTGTCATCAAAGATATCACGTTTGATTAAAATATTGTTATTTCTGTAACCGACTGGATAATTTTGACCGACAAAGATATTTTTAAAATTCATATATTGGAAATAATATCAAATTTCAAATTAGAATGTGGATTAAATAGAGTATCTCTGGAGAGTAAAGAAAAAAATAACTGAGAAATTTTTATCAATTTGATATTTATTTTGTATCCTGTTAGAAAATTACGTTTAAAAATGAACTGAATAAAAAAAAACTTTTTCATAAGAATCAATAAAAATAAATCCATTTTATTTATTGATTTTGAAATAACTTAAATATAAAAATAAAACACTTGAAAAATATTTTTATAAAGTTTATTAATGTTGCGAAGAGAACAAGCGAACAGTTTTGTACAAGTATTTTCACCTGTTAATAAGAACATCTGCACAACATTTTGAGTGTGTCCAAATACTTGTTCACAAAATCTGGATTATCTCCAATTACTAATGAATGCAGATGTTCTTATTATTTTTTGACATCTCCAATTACGAGATGTCAAAAAATAATAAGAACATTTGCAGTCTTCAAAACTAGCCGTGTTTTTCATTAATTAACTCAAAAGTGATCATACACAAGTATTTTATTTTTATATTTAAATCAAAATCAATCCAAGTTAGGTTGATAAATGTTCTAAAAGAATAATAATTTCTTTAATATCAATAGAATAGAAATTCCTTAAAAGGTGCCAAATTAGAACCGTATAAGGCATAGGATACTTTAATACATCGAAATGATTTTTGTTAATTTAAAAAAAATACAGTGATCAACATCACGTTACAGGTATCACAGTTAAATGAGGTTAAATGAATTAAAAAAAAAGATTTATAATTTTTTCAACCCCTCAATTAGAATTAAAATGGAGACTACATGTATTCTGGACGATAGAAGCGAAGGAATTAGTTATAAATAGTAAAGAGAACTTATTAAACCATTTATTCTTCTGGAAAAGATTACAGATCTGAAGTAATTAATTTCATGCGTCGCTTCTCACATCTTCAGTCATTGATTAAAGAGTTATCTGTACGTGGACGGTTCTACCGCTCGGGATTACAGGATGAAGTAATGTTCAAGCGCTATGGATTGGATTTCGTGGCAGGGTGATTAAAAAAAACAACAACTCGTTAAATATGTAAAAAAAGGGAATAAAAGGTATTTTTCTTGTGATTTCAGTTCAAGTATATGTATGTTTTATGGTATGATAGGTGCGTAAAAGTTTGAATGACTTTATTGTAGAGAGATTTTTAAAATATTTTTTAGTACATACTTGTATTTATGGTTAAAAAAACTACGCTTTACGTTACAAAAAAAATGAACGATGAGACTGAAAAAAATATTTTCAATACAAGCATTTTATTTTAAAGTATTCAAGACTTAAGCCTTATGTTGAAATTCGAAAGCTGTTTCTTCGATAAAAAATAACTTAAAGAAAGGAATGAAATTTTCTTCTTCCAAATATGTTAAATTAGAGCTCACGTCAATGTTAGTTTACAGCTTAAAAATATTTTTTGAATATCAGTTAATTTAATGATTAAATAGAAAAGGTATTCTGAAATGAGAGTGACATTAAATTTTTAATTCAGATCGTTACATTTTTTGGTAAATACCGCGATAATATCTGCCAAATTTCATCGAATAGGGATACATCCCAAGGCATAGAGAACGGTAGGTGAAATGCTCTGTCAGTAGTGCAGAAAAAAATCTAGATTAGTAACATTACATGTTTTATATCTTAATATCTTCTGTGCTCGTATATACGAGCGTTGGATGTTTCCATCAGGTTTTTGTAGCCCAAACGAAATAAAGCTCCACGGGCTGCGTCTGTTTACTTACATGTATAAAAAATCTCCCCCAAGGAGTAAAACAACAAAACTGGTAGGAAAATATTGAACATCATAATAAAACGTCTTTTAAGTTGTTAACTAATATAGCTATATAAATATATATATGAATATATGTATATTTATATTTATATATATATAATAGAACTACGGATCCCCTCGTCACTCTGATACGAACGCTTGAATTGTTTTTACAAATGATAAGATTTTACGTGAAAAAATGGCATTTAAAAAAAAAATGTTCTCGTAAATAAATACAATAGTTTAAAAAAATATTTAAAACCATTGCATATAATAAACAACATTTAATTTTAAGTCTCAAGGTATGACTCATCCTTGGATTTTATAAAGTACAATAAAGGTTTTATCATTGAATAGAATGCGACAAAAAAAAATAAAATGTGTTTTTTTCATCGAAACTTTTGCAAACATTTTATTTATTAATCGAACTACTATCATTTTTGTTCTTTCATCAGTCGCTATCATTATTTTTGCTAAGTATTGTGAAGTTGTTACAGTTTTTTCTCTGTGATCTCCACGAGATTCAGCTTTTGAAGTATGATTCCCTGTTCGTAACCAAAAATTAAGCTCCCCAAAATTTACGTAAATGGAGGCATTCGTAACCCGAGGATCCACTGTATATCAAAATAGTAAAATAATTGCGTAGGGAATCTAACTGGGGTTTGGATGGAACTTATTTTTTGACGCTAAATTAGATAGAGTTCTATTTAATATCATACTACTATAAAATTTGAGCTTTTTGGTTATTGCTTAATGACCAAGGATAGAATGGGATCCCTATTAATATTATACAGTAGAACCAAAAGGATAGAGTTGAATTCAAAAGGTCGAAGGACACCTGAAATAATGATCTATCCAATGAAACTTTTCGAGTAACTTTCAATCATGAACAACCGAAACTATATTAAGATAGAGTTAATTCCGGCAAATAAATGAATAAATTCATAAGTCATTAATAACTTTAATAACATTATATACATGTAATTAATCATATTGAATATTCATTTTTTCTGCCCTCCATCTGTATCTAAGTGGTGCATAGGGCACCGAATCGGGTCGATTATATTAATACAGAGTTAATTCAAACCAAATAAATTAATAATTCATTAATGACTTTAATGACATTAAATACATGTAATTAATCATATTGAATATCCCGTTCTTTTCCCCCCCCCCTATCTGCATCTAAGTGGTGCATAGGGCACCGCATCGGGTCGATGCGGTGCCGATTGGATCGTTGTTTTTATTGTAGTAGGATGATAAGTGCAGCAGCTCAGGGTAAATATTGTTTTTCGGTATTAATAAGAAATTTAATTACTTTCATGTTCATACGTAGGATGCAAATATGAGTGGCTGAATTTAATTTGAACAAGACTCCAGTGCCGTGGGGTAATGCTGTCCTATCCGTTTTTCTACACGGCCGCCATATTTATCATAGTAATATGCATTCTTCCGCTCCGCGGTGCGCGGTTCGCGCGGACGGATCGGCCGGAAGGCGGGAAAATTCACCGCCTTAAATGCCGCCCGCCCATAAATGTCAGCTGGAGAGATGTATGCCGAAATAATCCCACTGTGATGATTCTGCTAGCTCCATAATTGCGGCTCGGCCCGCCCAGGACAACCACCTCCCTGCGTCGAGTGCAATCAAAAACTTATTTCGGACTTTGATATCATATCACATATCGCTCACTCCTTTCAACAACGTCATATTTCAAAAAACTTGATTTTTCAGGATATCGTTTTAAAGATTAAAAATATAATAAAATGTTTTAAAAATAAATATCAAGCCACTTCTTGAACTTTTTTCGGTGCAACAGATCTTTTTAGGTAAAACCGGTTTTATTTTCCATTTGAAAAATATTTAGTATATTTAAAATAACCAAATACCTTTTCTTCAAAATGCAAAAACAACATTTTTTGCTTTGTAGTGGGTAAATATTGAGTTGAAAATATACCGTTTTTGCTGAGATATACAATAGTACATTTTCTGGGCATTCGGAAAACATGCACAACTGAAAATTGTCGATTCTTATTTATGACGTTCTTGAAAGGAGTGAGCGATATGTAGATATGATACAAATAGGAATCACTTGCAAGTTGTGCACTACCTAAGAACATATATAAATGCAAAATAATTCATACATACACAATTTTTTCTAACCCTTATCCACACCTAATAGTGCATAGAGCACTGGATAGTATTGACGCATTGTTGTCATGATCGTTACATACATGAGAGCAAGGAGATTACTCCTACGCTTCAGGGACCAGTCTAGGGTAATATTAAATGTATATTAGTGCATATAATCCATAAAAATTATTTTCACCCCCCCCCCTGGGAATCGAACCCGGGACCTCCAGCACGGTAGCTAAGCATGCTAGCCATTAATTAGGTACACCAAGGATGCGGACATTTATATGTATAAAACATTTGTTTTTCACACCTTAAAACTATAAAAATAATTAAAATCTAATTATTTAACTAGTAATAAACTATAAAAGGTAACAGAATTATCCCTGCATTCGAATAATGAATACAACAAGGAAAAAAATCGTTGATCTTCTCTACGCTTAAAGCTTGGGAATGTCTCTTAGCAAAAGTTTTTCGTCACTTGCATTATAATAATGCTCTGAAAAGTGCTTTTTAAAAGGTTCTTATTTTCATACCGGAGACAGTATTCAGTTTATAGCAATCATTTATTCTCCCTGCTGCAGATTCCTGCCGCACAATTCTGGAACAATATTGCTGTTCCATTATGGACGCCAACTTTGCTCGGATACTTGGACCGGTGACAACCCTTAAAAAAACGAATGGAAACTTAAATATAGTAGTTGCATTGCAAAGTATTAACTGTATTTTGTGGTTTCCCAAATCACATGCATATGCGTCCTTTCGTCCTATGGCAGAAGGCCAGATCGGATACAAAGAGAATAATCAATTTATAGCGGCAAACCAGCTGAACAACTAACGAGTTACTAACATTGAAATCGTATATAGACCTTTATTTAAAAACAAATTGATATCATAATTGAGTTTTAATGATATGCGCGTATAGTTAGTGTGAAGAAAAATTGGATAAGGTTATATACAGAATCGAACAGATTAATTGACACAAAACTTTTTTTTCATATTTACAACACCCTCTTAAAAATGTTTTGGAGGTGTTCCTCGTATTATGGACCAAAGCTGCTTCTGTCAGTGACTGAGATGATGAATAGCGGGAAGTATCACCCAATTCTACTGGAAAAGATTTTTATATAAAAGACTACCAGAGATGCAGGTCAAATGGTAATGTAATTACCATTTGACATGGTAATTATAATATATATATATATATATATATATATATATATATATATATATATATATATATATATATATATATATATATATATATATATATATATAAGTATGTACATAAATATATACTAAACTTTCTTATTTTGTCTCGTAGAACCACTCAATTTAAAATATCATTATTTGAAACAATGTAATATTGGCGTCCTAACCAACGTAAGGGATTTACCTTTCTTTTGTATTTTAAAGAACCTTTAAATGGAATATTAATGTTATGCTTTGGAAAACTAATAGTAATTCTATCTAAATAAGCTTCCACTTAGTCTTTTTGGTAAGTGAAATGTTTTTCCTCGAAACATATACGTTTAATTTAACTGTTCTGATACTATAAGCCTCTTATCTTTTAGGGAGGTCATTCCTTTTTGGATATATTTCATGTCCGTTTTACAAAATGCCAAAAAATCTCATTTAAATATCACAAGCTTTCAGGGGGATATGGTGGGGATCTAACGGTATAAAGGCGGTCAAAAGCCGCATCTATATTCTTCCACGAGAAAGCGAGAGAAAAATTCAAGAAAATAGAGATCTCGCTTTACAATGGTAAATTTTAATTGCCGAGATAATATTTTATGAAAAAAACAGTAAAACATCAAACTTTATAAAATGGGATAGCGATCAAGATTTTATGTATTTGGAATTGTATAGTATTTTTGTATGAACCTTTGTTTATATATATTGTGTTTTTATTTTATTCTAAAATTTAGTTAAACATATGAAAAAAATATGTTAAACAAAACTGTAAAAAATACAAATTTTAAAGCTTAATGTTAAAAAATGTATTTTAAAAAAAAATACGCGCGGAATTTCTATTTTTGTTATTTGACTTACCTAGTAGTAAAATAAAAATATTTCTCGAGAAAATATTGATTATCGGTTATATCGAATAAAATTATAATCAATTCAGCCGTGTAATCAAAATTCTCACTTTCATGGTGAAGGTTTGAATTTTTTTACTCTGGTAAAAATCAACTTCGTTATCAGATTTCTTTAATTCGTAATTCCAATTCTTATTTTCCCTTTAAGGATAAAATGACAAATAAATATTTCTCTTCTTACCAGATTATGGACACTGTAATGGAATAAGCTCTTTATTTATGTTTGTGTTTATCCGTTCATAGTGGATTCACTTCACATGTTGTTTCAGTAGTGATTTTGTATACGATACGATTCGATAGTACATTATATATTCCTTATTGTTGTATCTATCTTTAGCAGCAATTTAAATCCTAGGTTGGAGAGGATAATGTCATTAATTGATTCGGCAGTCACTTTGTGGTAAAATCTATCCATTTTTAATTCATGTTTTACTTAGTAAATGATGCGGAATGCATCAAAACACGTGTCACAGTAGATTTAAAGAAATAGTGGTATTTACTAAGTAAAACATTAATTAAAAATGGAGAGGAGAAACCTACATACTAAAACTTTGAATTTTTCTTTGATATGTTAGATCTTCAATTCGATATTTAATTTTATATTCAATGTGTTTATTTGACGTGCGTAAATATGGATACGAGGCATTAGGTTTTCTTCCTTCAGGATGTCCACTTTTGAAATTATGACACAACTTGTTGGCAGCTTTCTTTTGAACTACAGAACGCAAACTTGATTTGTGTTAACGTTAAGGAGCTGACAACTGCCAGAATAGTCTAGAGATTATGTTTAGTTTATGGAATCCATATGCTCCACAAAGGGAGGAATACAATAAATAACACAAAGAGACGAGATGAATATATAAAACAACGTAAAAATATAAATTAATGTTATTTTGAAATAAACATATTATATTTAGAAAAAATATTGTTTCCTTTCAAAATAATCATTTAGGAAGGGTCTTATTGAAATGTTTTTTGTATCCCGAGTCAAATCAAGTTCATTATTATGGTTACTGACAGACACTAATCACTATTATAAAGGAATTGATCGGCTTATCCTAGGCTTATTAGTGGGATAACCAAAAAAGGATAAGATGTTGGGAAACGTTACGTCATTACTGATGGTTTTCTAGGATTTTAGACTTTTGTATCAGGGAAGATATTATTCTTGGAAAATCTTTATTTTCTGCAGAATAAATGTTCAAACAATTTATATTTTATTGTTTCATATGTAAGTCACATTGTTTTTTATCTCTCAATTTATTTATTTTTTATAAACGTCGGTGGGTATTTTTTGTAACCCGGCTCATGCGTTTTTTTCTTTAATAAATGTAAATAAAATGTGTTTTTCGAATCGATTAAAACAAAGCTAATTTAATTTAATTAAAAAAATAATTTGGTAAATTTACAAAAAACTTAACGTTATTATAGAAAAAGACAAATATGTAAAACAACTGCAGAAAAATTGTCAAAAATAAAGCGATACGCGGGAAAATTAAACACATTTGGTGTACGAGCTGTGCTCGTTTAAAGTCATTTAAATAAGTTGAAAAGTGTGTTTTGGTAAAAAAAAACATTTATTTTCAGATGAAATGAAATATTTATAGATATTTATGCATATGTCTAAAATATGCAAGGTCATAAACACTTTAATGTAGATCATTTGTAATTTATGTTTTACTTGGTAAATACCACTATTTTGTGTTTGAAAATGGTACGGTGATTGAAAATGACGCGGAATGCATCGAAACACGTATCACAATAGATTTTTAGAAAAAGTAGGAACCAAGTTAAACTTAAAAATTAAAAATCGATAGATAATACCACAAAGTAACTACCGAATCATTTGATGAAATTTTAATATGGTTAGATAAGTGGGCGACAAAAAAAATAGTTGGGATATTATTTTTAATTCTAAAAACCCCTTTAATTTATAAATAAGTTTGATAAATAATTTTTCCTGCTCAGAAATATCAAACTGTTTTAAATAAACATGTATACTAGTATACCCTCGCACGTAAAATAACATTCATTCAGTACAATAAATTTTGGCAAGTTATCGGCTCACCTACTTCTAACGAATTCTAAAGTCCCTAAACTCTACTGTCTACCCGAGTTACCTAAACATGAAATTTCTATTCTCCCTGTGGTTTTAAATTATTGTTTTCCTATCCTTTTCTTATCATAAAAACCTTAAGCCCACCATTTTGATTCCAATCACGTTCACCTTAAAATGGTAAAGAAAATAGTTAAAATATAGTACAACTGACGGTTTTTTATGGTACGATCAGACAACTTAATGTCTTCAATCGCACCTACCTTTTTCCAGCAATCTGATAAAAGTACGCATAAATCTATATATAAAATCAATGAAAACATCTTCGTCGATGAAAACAAGTTTAGTCAATCGGTTTGCTTCTTAAAATCATCAAAATGAATTAATTTTTTTATATGTAGCATTAAAAAAAGTATCAATTTACTTTTATGTGCAATGTGTAACATTCCATAATTTACTTAAATATTATGTAATGCTGTGTATTTAAACTACAAAACGATAGGTAATAATTTCATTAGTAGCAATTTGAACGAAAATCTATTGATCAGAATTACTTGCAGAAAAGTTTATGAGAATAAGGAAATTTTGTTTTTTTTTTAGAAAACTTTTGATGGAAGTGAAAGTCTTTAAAATTCTCACCACCTAACGATATTTTAATTTAAGTTGATAAATATGAAATTTTGAAAAATTATTAATCAATTCATGAATAATGATTGATGTTGTCTTTGAATATAATATTAACAGATTTGAGTTCGATTAATCATCCCGTTTTGATTCAGATGAAATTAAGATATATTCGTCAGTTTATTCATCATTGATTTAACTACGCTGTATGCCCAAGGTATGAAGTTTGATATTCAGGTAGATGAACATTTACATTCACAGATTTTTTTCCCAAAATTTGGTGTGAACATCGATTCTCATTTACTTTTATTTGTTTTTTTTAAAATTCCGTTAAATTTTTCTATTACTAAGCTCTCCGAAAATCAATAATGCAATCATAGAGGATTTGAAAATATATAACAAAAAAAAATTGAGTATGTGTTAGTAATCATTCAAAAAAGTATTAATTTACAGCATAATAATAAAAAATACCAGTTGTTTGTGGCATGTATCACTCAATGGGTGCTTTGCCAATTAAAAAACAAAAATCTTAAATAAATTTAAATATTGATACAAATCTCTAAAACATGACGTTTAATCAAGTATTTGTTAACAAGGATTCGAATATTTTGATAATATCTAAATCTTTTCAAGATTTGGATATTATCAAATAACGTTTTAAGATAAAACGTTTTGTTAAAAATATTCACTAACATATTATTATGCTTAAAATAACTAATTAGTTCTGTCCTTAATTTTTGCCTTGAAAATCCGCATGGTGCTGAAATGTATGAACAGAAAAAAAATGAATTCAACTGAAGCAATTTAAATGAGTTGATAGCATAAATAATAAAGTTCTACGAACATAACAATAATCATGTGTATTTAAAGAAGATGTTGAAATTTTGGCGTAAACAGTTAAAATACATACCGAAAAAGAGGAAGTACCATATTATGGTTCCAGAATAAGAGTCGGTAGGCGACAAGGCGACAAGGCGACAGTGAAAAGAGCTCAGTCAAGTAGGAATAAATTTCAATTTGTGCTCCGGTAAGTGCCCATGAAAATTCTCAGTAAAGGCGAGTGCACTATTACAAAAGCGCTGCGCCCTCTTCCGCACAACGACTCTTGGTTATATAATGAGAAAATTCATTTATTGCCTCCAGTTCTCACTAGTAGTGGCACAATCAGCCCCAATGTTCATTGCAGGATATGGTTTCCTTTTCAGCACTGTTTACGACCTATTGATTATTTTCCAAACTTTGTAAGTACATAGAGTATAAGTCAGTTCGGAATCACGCTTTCTCAAAACTTAAAATAAATACATATTGTATTGAACGGGAATTAACTCTTTTACGATTTTTTATATGAATCCGTATGGTGTAGGTATGTACTCAGTTTGTCGGTCGTGAATATTGTGTTCCTTTGGAAAAGCAAACACTGCAAACAACGAGTGAATATAACAATGGGCTCTGGAAAATCTTGAGGTAAGAACGATAGTTCTTTTGAAGGAAGAAAAGAAGCCTTTTAACCAAATATTCTCAATGCATCATTAAATTTTGTAAAAGACCCATCTTTTAAGGATAACTCGAATCCAGACGCTCGAGGTAAAGCGTACAATATTTACGACCAGTTTTTCAAGCTTCTAGCGGCAATAAGTTTTGATTCATATTTAACGATGTAAAGTTGGGACGTTTACGACTAACTTTAGACGAATATTTGAAACCCCTCGAGGGACGGCGGCATTTCCTTAAAGTCCAACCATCAAATAGAAATCAGTCCTTCATCCTCCATTGCGAAAAATTATGACTCTTTTCACCAATTCGTTGATTATAAAAATCGTAATGATCATTCTCGAATTGAGAATAAACAATTTCGTTATTTACATAAATAGGCCTTCGAATTTTCTAAAACACACGTTTTCTTTAAGCACCTATAAAACCTAGAATCATGTTAAGCTCCGAATTATTATTATAAATTTGAATACACTGAATATTTATACCTATTAGATGTAAAAAGAGTAACTCTTTTTTCAGTAAACAGAAAGGTATTTATGTATACATTTTCAGTTTTTTTTTTAAATGTATATGGAAATAGCTTCCATAGAATGGTGGTAAGCACATATCCCTCACTCCTTTCAACAACGTCATAAATAAAAAAAAATTGATTTTTCAGGAGATCGTTTTTAAGGTTTAAAAATGTAATACAATGTATTAAAAATAAATGTCAAGCCACTTATTGAACTTTTTACTGTGTAACAGATCTTTTTAGGTAAAACTTGAATGTTTTTTCTCCATTTGAAAATTATTAAGTATACTTTAAAAAAATAATTAAACAATACATTTTCTTCAATATACATAAACAACACTTTCTGCCCTGTAGCGGACAAATATTAAGTTAAAAATATGCCACTTTTGCTGGGATAGAGTACGTTTTCTGGGTATTCCGAAAACACGTACAACTGAAAATTGACGATTTTTTACATATGACGTTTTTGAAAGGAGTGAGCGATATGTATGTATGGTGGAAGGATGCTGGTTGTATTAGTTTTGCCGAATTCAAAAAAATAAAATAATTTTAGAAGAATAAATTTAATACGATTGTCGCATTATCTCCTACAGTGGCTTTTATTGTGAAATTTTCAATCTTTTGGATATGAAGAATTTAAATAAATTGTTTATGAAACACAAAGTATCTAAGTAAATAGGAAATATGACAACTGAATATAAATTAAAGAATAATATATACTAATAAAGACCAAATAGTTTTATCGATTGTGAACAGGAAGCAATAGTGGACAGGATGCGCTCTCACAACGTGTGTTTCTTCATATAATGTGTAGTGTGGGTACTCGTAGCTTTACAACGAAATGGCTACCCCGCGGAAAATGGCGAACAATCGCAGAAAACTGAAACGATATTACAGTATGTACCTTTTATGTTCCAACCATATTGTTTTCCTAAATACTCTGGCGGACGTCTCTATACATCACGTCGGTTCCAGTCCATTCTCTCACTCGCATCTTACAGAAAGCACTTCTTTTTGTATCATTTTCTACACGAAGAAAGATTATAAAAAGTATGTGTGTACATTGAGTCAATATTTTCACAAATCTGATAAAGTATTCAGAGAGATAAGTTAGAATATTTTATTTATTAAACATGTAACATAGGTAAGTACTAGTAAATTATTGTAAATAATAAGAAGTATTTTATGTACTTTTTCCCTATTCTTTTTGTCTGCCTCCATCGTGTAGTGGCTAATATATTTGCTTACCATACTGGAGGTTCCGGATTCGTCCCCAGGTAAGTTTGAATATGTACAAGTAATGTTTCAGACTCATTAACCTGGAATGGTACCTTAAATGCAGGATTGTGTGTGTACTTTGCCTTTATATAAAAAAATATCACATTAAATTACATCACCTTGATGCAGTGTCTTATGCATCACTGGGTACGAATAAAGGTTAGTAGTAGTAGTATGTATCTTTGAGATAAAGAAATTAAAAAAACATGCTTAGACGTAATATTTATGTAAAGGATTTGAAGTATATTGAAATAATATTATTATGAACGTTAAATATTAATATTACTAATAAACCTTTCATTAATATGATTATAATTACGCTCAGAAATAGCAGGCCTTGTTTTGTGAACGTAAACTGGACAACCTTTTTTATATCTCACTTAAATATTTTATTTCCAAATGAAAAGCTTTTATTTTCCTCGATGAATAAAAATCCAAAGTAAATGGTAAAACAAAGGACCAACGAACAGCGTACGGAATTAAAACGTTCGTACTTGGCAGTCCGGTGAATGGACCAGGAATTTGAGGCTGAGAGCAAAATAACACGCCAAGCGCAGTATCCAAAGAAACTTCTCAATAATTTTAAACGATTTTAAATGCGGAGAGTCCGGGTTCACGGAAGGGTATTTCGGAGAATGTGACCACTAACTGGGGGACAGCTATGCGAGGCAAAAGGCGCGGAGTTGTTAAGGAAGAACTTGCATCGGATGAGATACACCGCAGCCAGTTTACGACTTGTACAGAATTTATGGCCACGATCCCGGACCTTGGGGGAGTAGCCACTATTTCATTTATTGGATCAATCTCTCGGGCGAACTCTAGTGATTTCGCAATGAATAAGTTATGTGTGAGATCAACGCCAGTATACTTCAGCTCCTACTCTTTGCCGAAATACGTACGGAATTGTTTTGTAGCAACATACTTCGATCCGACGTTGAGAGATTTTATTTCTCTTACGAAGTGCATCTAGAGATTGTTCACTAGATAATTCACGTACCAAATTATAGTGAAAGAAAAAACCGTTTCATTGCTTTGAATTTTTAAATTCGCTTTAATCAAATTTGGGTTATTTGATGGTACAGCATTACTCCTAAATAAGTTAATTACACTTCTAAATAAAGTACAGGCACATTTCGAAGCTCTTACGATGCACAAACATCTCTCTATGCGAGAATGTATCTTTCTTACATTTTTAATACTCGGGTCAATAAATCGAGTTTGCTTTTGAATTTTTCGTTTTATAAAGCATTCGGCTTTTAGATTAGGATATAATGTACATTTGTCAAATTTTTATCAAAATCTTCGTTTTTACATTTCCTCAAAACGTATTGATTTTTAAATCAACATTGAAAGATAACATATTATTCAAAGCTTTGATTTAACTGATATATGTTAATTCTTTGCAATCAATTTTTATGAGACAATGAATCACGTGTTTATATTTTTTGGTTAAAAGTAAAACGAGTAGGAATAAACGATGTGAGAAATTTTGCCATATCCCATTTGGCTAAATATTTTTTTGTCCTTTTACCTTATTTGGTCCAAAGACCAATTAGTGTGGCCTTCTATTTTCTCTGCCTACTCTTACGGGGAAGCTGCAATTTAAATAAGAACAGATAAAACAGAAAATAAATTAAAAATATTTTCTTCAAAGATTTATTAACAAGGAAAAAGCAAAAATGTTTTTGGTAAATTCCCAAGCTGTAATTATTGTGTTACAATAAAAAAGTTTTTAAAACTCGTTATTTTACTCGAAAACTTGAGAGAAATGTTCTGATCCCAGCGGAAACAATCTCCCCGGAGTACATTGACGTATTGATTTATTGCGGGTTTTATGGCGATATTACGATGTACAAATTAAAATTTGACTAGGCATTGTACCACCGCTCGAAACAAGCCGCTCGAATTTACGACGATGAATTCAAAGTTGGATGATTAATTAATAATCAGGGCTAGATACAAAGTGTAACGAGTCGCGGAGGAAAGTGGGGGGACGTCTGGCGCAAAGTGGTTTGGGGATTCGTCCTTCAACATTAGCACTTTGCATAGGAACACATGTTTTTGAAATATTCACCTCTGCTTCCTGAGAAGCGAGGCCGCAGTGCCGGTACACGGAGCACAGAGCACAGTACACAGTACACAGTGCGGTCGGGCACATATTTGTTCGGAACTTCCGCGGCGGGGATGGACAGCCCCCGGTAGCGCTCGCCGGAAATTGTTGCCAAATAATTTACTCCTCACTCTCTGCGACTCGTCAACTGAAACATTATTTGTCATACTTTGTGTCGAGTCAGAAAGCGGGGGGCCCGCAAGATCGGAGTAGATTTCTGTTTGTTCTGGCAGATTATGATATCGATAACCAATATCATTCTGTTGTCCTTTCGACTTGATCAAGCAATGAATAGGCAGAGCTTTCGTTCGTACATATATTGGATATCGTCATAACTGTATAATACATATATTGTTGGCTCAATCTTAACTCTATACGGATCAGAGAGAGTAAACAAATATAAATATTTTCTTAATTTAGTTTTTACCTTTTGTTTTTTTTTTAAATTTTCTCATTGGTTATATGTTCTCATTTGTTTACTTTAAATATGCTTCATACTTAACGTTTTTCTCATTATTTATTTTAAATATGCTTCTTATGCCTATTTATTAAACCTGTTAATTGTTTTTATATTTTGCCATGTATTAGTTTTGATTATTTAAAAAAATCTTTTTTGTAAAATTATTATCTGTAATCCAGTCTTGTTAAACTTACTCTCATGTCCCAAAATGAGAAATAAAAATTACCCATCGGGAATATTATATATATGACTTATGTTTGTAATATGTTTAAAAAAAAAAACTAGTTACAATTTTGCGATAAAAAAAGAATTGATCGATTACAAAAAAAACGTTTTATTGTATTCCTATATTTAAATGAAAACATCAATCATATCATATATGTAATGTTACCGAGATTAAAGATTTTTACCAAAAAAATATTACATATTTATTCATATAATTTTTTTTTTAAATTCGGCAAATTGTCAAAATTTTGTAAATTGAGCTGAAGAAAATTGTGACATTATTTAAAAAGAATCATTCTTTCAATAATGTTGAAAAATATGTGCCGAAATAAAGAAGTACGAGTATATTGCCCTTTCGCAAGATCGCCTAGTTCCGTGTAGCTCCGACATCATCACTTAACCAAATCGCGTGCCAACAATTCTCTGTGGGAATAGTTCTACTGGGAAAAGGGGTTTTGTCTATCAAATACATTACTGAAACAAATGCATCCCTCGCTCGGATGTATTCAGATGTTTCTACAAATTGCGAGCAAATTGTTGCAGTCGCTATAAGTGCTAACGCCACTAAATGATGCTTCGATTTAGTGCCTTGAATCAGTTCCATTGAGTGTATTCTAGTGATGGAGTGTCGAAAAAACAGAAAACGTTTTATTTGGTTTAGAAAAATAAACTCGTTTGTATTGATAAATCAGCTAAAACATAGAAATGTTTAAAAAATCTCTCGATATAAACGACGTTGAAAAGTGTAGTACTTATCGAATATCAATCATAACATTATTTATGATATTTATTAACTAATTATTTAATGGTCACACATTAAAACAGTTTATATTTTATGAATAAAACTTATTTAAAAATGAATTTCCAAAAGATATTAAGAGAATTTGTTTGATTTCCTAATTGAACAGAATAATAATGCATTATTATTTTACTATATACATAAGCGGTACCTGGTCGCGCGTTGCTGCGGCTCAGTCTAGTTGGATGGAAAAGACAAAATATAAAAGACATATTTAAAACTTTATAAAATAAAACAACTTGTTTTTGGCCACTTTTTTATTGGTACATTTTTTCTCCAACCGATTTCGATAAAAAACCTTTTTATTATCAGGGTTGAATATATACAAAGGTTCTTGTTTAAAATATATATGCATGAAGATATTTTAATTTATTATATTTTAATATCTTTGAATGCACTTTTTTATAAACCGTGCTTTCAAAAACTATAATACGATTATTTACAAAGCGTGTATGATGTATGAACAATGAACACTCAATGCATCATATAGCCAATATAAATATTTCACATTAATTTTACAAAAAGCCATTTTTGGTTATTTATGAATGTAATTCGAAATACATTGCCAACTATATATATTTTTCGTAAACCCAATAAATCTCATTGAAGTTGAGTCAGATTTTTTATCAAACAAAAATATAGTAAATAAAATATATTTATTATTAATTAATGTTTTACTTAGTCAATACCACGATTTCTTAAAATCTACTGTGACACGTGTTTCGATGCATTCTGAATCATTTTCAAACACCGTATAGATTCCAAGAAATAGTGGTATTTACTAAATATAACAGTAATTAAAAATGGATAGATTTTACCACAAAGTGACTGCCAAATCCATTAATGAAAAAAAAAATTTTTTGAAAGTGATGATTATTTAAAAAGTGAATGGTAATTTCAATCATTCGGATTTTCTGAAGTATAAGCATATTGTAAGAATTGTCTAAATAGTTTAAATAAAGCAGAAATTGAATTTCTCATCCTTATAGACCTTTCTGTCAGGGCGCTTTAACGATTTGATTAAAAAAAACATATTCTGCATCACATCACCCTTAAGCCTGATCGAAACGTTATCTATAAGCATTGACATACAATGGCATAATAACAAAAACAAATAAAAATATGAACAGCCGTAAAAAAAGGGAATTTCATCAGTAGAACAAATTAACCAATTCTGTCTTTGCAAAGATGCTTCGGTTCTTCCAATTTCATGTGCCTCCTCATACATACCTGCCTATTACATCTGCCCGGCCGTTTTTGTCATACCTGATAATACCAAATTTTCCTCGATCTTCCTCTGCAGTTTATATTGAACATT